>NC_068938.1:205716988-205769266 GCF_016801865.2 Culex pipiens pallens
ACCACACAAAACACCAAACCACACCAAACACCAAAACCACAACAAACACCAAAAACACCACAAAACACCAAACCACCAACAACACCAACACAACCAAACACAAAACCCACAACAACACCAAAACACAAAACACAACACAACAAACACCAAAAACCACCAACAACAACCAAACAACACCAAACACCACAAACACAACAAACACAACCCAAAACACCAAAAACCAAAACACAAACCACCAAAACACCAACAACACCAAAACACAAACACAAAACACCAACAACAACCAAACACAAAAACACCAAAAACAACAAAACACCACAACAACACCAAACACAACCAAAACACCAAAACCACACCAAAACACCCAACACACCAAACCACCAAAACACCAAAACCACCAAAACCACCAAAACACCACACCACACCAAAACACCAAAACACCAAAACACCAAAACCCACCCAAACCCACCAAAACACCAAAACCCAACACAACACACAAACCACCCAAAACCCCAAAACACCAAAACACCCCAACACCACAAAACACCAACCACCCAACCACCAAAACACAACACCCCCAACACCCCCAACAACACCAAAACCAACAACATCCCAACACTCACCAAATCCCAAAACCCCCCAAACCATCCCCACGCCCAGACCCCAATCCCCCAAATGTCACAGCCCCGAGAAAATGCCCCACAACTTCTAACAGTCCTGCCCCCTGGAACCGGTATCCGGAGGCCACAGACGTACCGCATAACCAAGGTTACGATCTTACTGCACTAGTATAACACAATTTCATGAACATAGACATGTCACATGCCCACTTTGGACAAGAAAAGTGTATTGACCATATATTCGGATTTTGGCCGGAACCCTGGAACCGGTTCCGGGTGGCCACAGTCGGTCCGATTGGCAATGGGTTAGTCTTTTTGAACTAGTTACACAATTTCATGAACATAGACATGTCGCATGCCCACTTTGGACAAGAAAAGTGTATTGGCCATATATTCGGATTTTGGCCGGAACCCTGGAACCGGTTCCGGGTGGCCACAGTCAGTCCGATTGGCAATGGGTTAGTCTTTTTGAACTTGTTACACAATTTCATGAACATAGACATGTCACATGCCCACTTTGGACAAGAAAAGTGTATTGGCCATATATTCGGATTATGGCCGGAACCCTGGAACCGGTTCCGGGTGGCCACAGTCGGTCCGATTGGCAATGGGTTAGTCTTTTTGAACTTGTGATACAATTTCATGAACATAGACATGTCGCATGCCCACTTTGGACAAGAAAAGTGTATTGGCCATATATTCGGATTATGGCCGGGACCCTGGAACCGGTTCTGGGTGGCCACAGTTGGTCCGATTGGCAATGTGTTAGTTTTTTTTGAACTTGTGATACAATTTCATGAACATAGACATGTCGCATGCCCACTTTGGACAAGAAAAGTGTATTGGCCATATATTCGGATTATGGCCGGGACCCTGGAACCGGTTCCGGGTGGCCACAGTCGGTCCGATTGGCAATGGGTTAGTCTTTTTGAACTTGTTACACAATTTCATGAACATAGACATGTCGCATGCCCACTTTGGACAAGAAAAGTGTATTGGCCATATATTCGGATTATGGCCGGGACCCTGGAACCGGTTCCGGGTGGCCACAGTTGGTCCGATTGGCAATGTGTTAGTTTTTTTTGAACTTGTTACACAATTTCATGAACATAGACATGTCACATGCCCACTTTGGACAAGAAAAGTGTATTGGCCATATATTCGGATTATGGCCGGGACCCTGGAACCGGTTCCGGGTGGCCACAGTCGGTCCGATTGGCAATGGGTTAGTCTTTTTGAACTTGTGATACAATTTCATGAACATAGACATGTCGCATGCCCACTTTGGACAAGAAAAGTGTATTGGCCATATATTCGGATTATGGCCGGGAACCTGGAACCGGTTCCGGGTGGCCACAGTCGGTCCGATTGGTATTGCATTAGTTTTTCCGAACTTGTTACACAATTTCATGAACATAGATATGTCGCATGCCCAATTTGGACAAGAAAAGTGTACTGGTCATATCTTCGGATTATGACCGGGACCCTGGAACCGGTCCCAGGTTACTGACCGGGTTCCCCGTGTCCAACATGGTTCTAGTTCAATAAAATGGCCTTCGTTTGATTGCAGATGATAAAATTCCATAGTATTTCACTCGTTTTCATCTTTTTTGGATGGTTTTTGTAATCAGAAAAATGACCAGGCTAGCGTAGCCCCAATCTGGCCCTGGGAAACATTTTACACTGGATTGTAAAAGGTGTTTATAAAAAGTTATGTTGGAGTACCTATGTCCTGTTTTTTTTTTCAAATTAATTCCAGACTCGATTGTTCAAAAAATCAAATTTTCAAAATGTATCTGGAGTTCGATTATTACAAATGTTTTCGAAGAAACTTCAAGGGGCAAAAAAAAAATATTACATTCCCGACTCGATAATCCGAAGGCCTTGGCAAAATTTCAGTTCGGATAATCTAAACTTCGCATAATCGAATCACGAAAATACATTTTTTTCGTTGTCTAATTTTCGATTGTTTACCTCTAAACTAGGGTAACAGCATCTAATTAAATTGTGCCTCTAATGTTGCCATATCAGCACTTTGACGTTCAATTACAGCTCATAAAAAGCGTTTTCAACTGAAATCGAGTGATTAATAGCTCAATAGGAAGTGAGCACGCTTGTCTCTATACATAGTTTTGCAAAATAAGTTGTTTAGATAGTGAAAATCAGCAATTTGGACGGAGTTACGAGCGAGTGCTTAACCTGCCAAACATACGAGAATATCCCCTACTCTAAAGTGATTAAAAAATTTAAATCCGAGATGGCGGCCAAAATAGCGTTGATGAAATATTGAAAAAAAAAAATACATTTTCTAATTTGATAGGCATTCAACTATTAAAATTTTACTAAAATTAAGTTGCAGAACTCGAAAAGCAAAGTAATCCACTTTAACGACCCCCGGGTCTTTTGTGGTCTCTGTTGCAAGTTTCTGCTCATTTCTAGGCGTCCGAAGGTTATGTGTGGTGAGTCACTCAAAACCTCTTTTACGCAAATGGACCGACGTTTTACTTCCCCATCCGATAGAAGGCGTGGTCAGGCAAATCTCGTCTCGAAAAATGCCACCGGGTCCGTCTGGGATTGAACCCAGGCCATACTGGGGTTTAGAGGCTACCACGCTAACCACTGAACCACCGGACCCGGCCCAAACTCGAATGAAGCAGAACTCGAATGTTATGTTAAAAGTAACAAAATAAAAAAGATTTTTTTTGTTCATGATTCGATTATCCGAAGTCCTATACCAACCCTCGGATAATCGAATTTCCGAAAATCGAGGCTTCGGATTATAAAAAAATAAAAAATAAATATAAAAATTTAAATTACAAGCAATGGTTTTACGTCGTTTGTAACACGTCTGCTGTAAAAAGATAAGACGAGTCACAAGATAGCACACAAGTGACGATTAACATTAGAATGGAAAAAAGTGTTTTAAAATGCAGTTTAGTTTTAGTTTTCAAAATATCCAATTAACACCTAAACCCCCAAGCTCGAGAAAAAGGGGGAATTTGTATGGAAATTCCCCCTTTTTCTCGAGCTTGGGAGTTCAGGTGTTAATAAAGAGATTGTTTGTGTCGCCGAAAAAAAAACTTTTTGGAATTCCATAAAAATTGGAAATATTTTTAATCGATCTCAGACATGCTTAATATAATTTTAAACGCAGGAAAATGCATTTCAAATTGTTTTCAGTTTGTTAGACTTCTTAAGAACTTTCTTAAAACTCTTTAAGAAATTCAAAGATAACTGAAAATAAAATTGTCTACATTTTCCAGTGTTGTAGAAATTTTAATTCTTTTTAAAATAATTTGAATATTTATATTTTAGAGCAACGATTCTCAATGGGGGTACCGGGCCTACTTGAATTACATGGTAGGGGGTACCAGTCTAGAAGAAGGTTGAGAAACGCTGTTTTAGAGCATTGGCAGTTTCGCAAAAAAAAAGATTATTTTTTTGAAACAAACAGCAACCATGCCTTCAATCTAAAAAATATTTGCAACGGCCATAGAAGTTTGAATGATTTTTTTAAATCAATGATTTCATGATATTTTGACATAAAAGAATTACAATTCAAAATAAAAAAAATACAAATATTTTTTTGTAGTTTTCTATATTTTTCTTTTTTTAAACAAAACTATTTTTATCATATTTGCAACACTTCTTAAATTTTATTCTTCAGCTTTTATAACCTTTTATTTATATGATTTCTGCTTCAACAAAACATGATTTCTGGGCCAAAAGGTTGGGCACCCCTGCTAATAATTAATTTTGAAAGTGAGTTTATTAGTTTTTTGAAAATGTGGTTTACTGTGGAAAAAATAAATGAATTTTGAAATACAATGAGAAGAAGACAATTTTAAAAGTGGGGTATTTTTCCCATGGGTTGATTTTTATTTTTAGCACATTTGGGCTCGTTATTTTTTTAAATGTTTTTAGATTTTATGTAAATTAGAGTTACAAGTACGGTTACTGGGTGTACAGATTTATAAAATCACTCCTTCAATGCAATATCAAAAACATGGCTTGATTTTGCATTTTTTATATTTTTTTCAAGCTTTAAAAATGCAAGCTAATGCTTTAAACAAACAGACTTTATCCCATGCAAAATTCAAAAATCAACACCAACTCACCAACGCGTCTCTTTTGGTTGGTTGAATTTCAATTAGATTGAAATCTGGTGGAAGAGTATTTCAATTTATTTTATTTACATCAGTTCTCATGAAATAAGTTAAAATATACAAAATAGATTTAAATTCACATATTTCGAAAGGGATAAACATACCTTTTTTTTAACGAGATCTGTTAACATTCTTTGATGTTATTACTTTTTCATGTGCATGCAATTATATGTCATGTATGTTTTTTGCAAACTAATAATGTTTTTAAAAAAAATGTTTTTGAGCAAATTTTTGTTTAATGTGAATTTTTGTAAACAGTTTAATGGGAAATGAGCATGAGCGTGAGAGATCAACCATGGTTGCCCCTCCGTTGCTGAACAGAACCGTAATATCCTTTCAGCACTACTGATTATAGGCTTCGACGATCTAGTGGTGTTTCCCTTATCAACAGCATGTATGAATGCGCTGAAAAGATAAAACACCATGATTGCTAAAGCTAGATCAGTTGCAAATAGGTAACAGTCATTGGCCACCAACGGCGCCCGCCATGTCAGTTTGTAGACCTCGATTTTAAGGGATGGGAATGTTAGTTAGCGCAGGTTGCTACTAAACTTTTTGTAAACAGTTTAATGGGAAATGTAAAAATACAATAATTATAATGAAAGAAATACCTGATTTTTTGGTGAATAGCTACGAAACGCCTTCAATTACCTTTTGCACCCACGGGGATAACGTGTCGTTCCCAAAGGACACAGAATACCCGTAATCAGTGCGCTCTTTCATTCTGATCCTTCCCCAAGGCTTTCACTCACAAAAATAATGGCTCACGTGTGACGTGACCATGGGAAATTTCTCAACAAAGTAATAAAAAGAGAAACCCATTTCATCTCCCAGAGCAAAGAAACAAATCACTTCCTTGCCATTATTTCCCTGCGAGCCTTCACACGTAACCTTAAACACGGCAAAGAATGCCCTTCTCACACATGTGACAACGCAACACGTGAAAGGTCAGGTCACCTTTTGGACAATACACACCTGATTTATTCACCTTCATTTTTTTTTTTTAATTCTTCCCTTCGAGTCCTGCAGCGAGAGGTGCGTCTCTCACACATTAATTCCCCCGGGGTCCCACGGCTCTAACGGCCTTCTTTTTTCGAGAAGAAAAGATTAAATGTTTTGCCTGACTTCGTCGTTGATCCTTGCGTGCGATTACCTTGTAATGCCCTTTCAATAGACGGACAGTGTTCTGCTCGTTTTGTTGTGTCCCACTGTGAAATGGGCTGTCTCGGAAGAATCGGGGGGTTCGTTCTCTGTCAGGGGTTCAAATCTCCGGGACTCCGAGAATCGGCCAGGAAGAGAGGGACACACATACACGCAGCCATACAAATTGGGAATTGTTCGAAAGCTTCGAGCCAGGAATTAGAGAACAAATATTTACCTTCGGAGCCTTTCTTCGAGGGGCCTTCTGGTGCCTATTTTCTGCTTGTTTTATCTGGACCTTGTAAAAAGTGAGCTGGCAAAAAAATAAGATTTGGAAAGTGGCACAGAAAGAATACGAGCGAAGAAATATGAGCTAAAACAGAACTAGCAAACGAACACACACACACACACACACACAAAATGAGATTTGGCTCAAAATCTTAAAGGCCCATAGTTAGCCCATCCATCCTCCCGGGGGCAAACGAAAACAGGAAAAATAATTGCAGTGTCATTATCCGGGCATTGATGGTTTCGGGCTCTCCTGGGCCAGGAAAGGTACCCAGAGGTTCGTCTTTGGGCGGAGTAAAAATGGGAAATAGCAAAACGATTTGTTGGTTGGTTTTTGCTCTTTTTTTTACTCGTTCCTCAACACGAATTACATCCATGAGCTTGCTCAATCTCCTTGGTTAAAATTTTCGGGTTTTCGATTTCCTGGAATTGCCAAAACAAGAAATAGATCTCCTCTCTCTCTATATTCTTTTCTCTAAAATAGATTTGAAATCGTTTAATTTCCTGAAACCTACCTATGATTGAGCCAAACGCTGGCCAACCATCGGAAATTGCCATGAAGAAATTCTGAGCGTTTTTTTTTTCAAACTCAGTTCTTCACAACTAAGTAAGGGTCGTTTTTCATCTCCTCGCCACGGGGTTAAGCCTTAACGCGCATCGGGTTGGACACGAAAGCTGCGGGTGTGATTCCCGGTGCGTGGCACGCAGCAGGGGCGTGCTCGAAACACCACTGTTTGGTGGTCGAAAATTATTCGGAACTTTAAATCACGTTTGCCACGCAATTAGCATGTAAGAGAAATGTTATGTGAACATTCGATAGTTTTCGTAAATTATTTTGAAGGTGTTTTATTATAAGAATATATAAAAAAAACTCGAGCGTATCTTCAAAAGGTAAGGTTTCTATTTATTTATTATGAAACACCGTGGTTTATGGATAGTTCCCAGTACGTAACACATTTATTGAGGAAGATGTTAACCGCTGTGTTACGTTTCAAGTAATTAATTTTCAATTTGCAATAACAATTTGTTTCGTGGTAGAGGTAGGGAGTCTTCAATTACAAAATTTGGTGTAACGTTTTATTTGAACGAGCCTCTTATTAATTTATAATGACAAAATTAATAAATGAGGAAAAAATGCGAAAGAAAACTCAAAACATTATGCATAAAAAAATATAAATATTCTCTTGGAGGTTTTTCTTTCTTGTCTGTAGAAAAATTGAAGATAAGGGGCATCCATAAACCACTTGGACACTTTTTTTGGAGTTGCATACAGTCAAGCCCCGATTTTGCACGCCCAGGTTTTGTACGCCTCAGTTTTTCACTGCCCAGTGCTCAAAATTTCACTTTTTCGCAATATGGATATCAAATGATCGGAATTTTTCATACATTCCGAAAGTAATAACACATTTTTTTGGAAATAATTATTCACAAAAATACGTATTTTCGAAAAAAAAATGAAATTTCAGTTTTTATAATATGAGTTCCAAATGATCGGGATTTTTCATACATACCGAAAATATTATACAAACTTATGAAAATACTGAAAATTTTCGAAAGACTTCGTATTTGAAAAAATACTTAAAATTTCGGTTTTTTTTATAATGTGGTTGTCAAATGATCGAGATTTTTACGTTAATTTCGAAATTGGTAAAACAAATTTATGAGAATACTTAAAAAAAATCACAAAACTACGTTATTTATAAAAATACTCAAAATTTTAGTTTTGAGCTGAACTGGCTGATATTTTGAGTATTTTTTCGAAAATACGTAGTTTTATGAAAATTTTGAGTATTTTCAAAAATTTGTGTTATTATTTACGAAATGTACTAAAAAATCCCGATCATTTGATACCCATATTGTGAAAAGCTGAAATTTTAAATTTTTTTGGACAAAAATTTTAATGATTGGCAATTTATTGGTCTCAAGCTAGGACTTAAGGAAATCAGAACCATACATTTCTGTTTTGATTTCCCTTTATTTAGGACGCTTATGAAATGTTTCAATGAATTGTTGACCATTTTTGGTAAACTCATATTTATTTTTATTTAATTGTTTTGGCATTGACTACAGCCTCCGAATAAATTTTAAATGAAAGTTGATGTGGTAATTCATAAAATACACAGTTTTAACAATAATTCATGTCTACAGATTTTGTTTTCGAACAGGTCTGATAAACTATTTTCTTTCATATGTTTATAGGACCTATTCAATAAAACCTCTAAATGTGTTTAGTAAATTTACCGTCCAAATAAAAAAAAATATTGAAAAATAATACTTTTCGATACCTGTGTTGAAAATTTCAACTTTTCAGCACTCATTTCAGTGCTGAAAAGTCTGGTTTTGAAAGGTATTAATTTTCCATTCACTTATTTTTGGTAGGTAAACGTAGGCCGTTTCGATTCTCCAGAAGGATAGGGAATGTTGACAGTTTCACAGCGGAATTGCCAAAAAATACCTTTTGCAATTCCGTTGTACTACTACTTAACTACTTACTTTTCCTGTCATTCTTGAACGACGAAATAGCCTACTTTTCTGTACCAAAAATAACAGAATCGAATAGCAACACTTTTCAAAATAAATGCTGAAAAGTTCTACTTTTCAGCTCTGAAATGGGTGCTGAAAAGTTGAACTTTTCAGCACTTGTTTCGAAAAGTAACACTTTTCAACATTTTTTTGATTTAAACGATTTATTGAGAAAATACATGAAAATTTTACTTAAAATTTCACTCAATGGGTGTTTTTCGGAATTGTAAAAAATGTTGTATGGAACTCGTTGCAAAGCTTGATTTTTTCAGCACTCTTCTTATTTATCCAATTCGGTGAACCTCGTTGGATAAATGTACGACTCGTGCTGGAAAAATCATCTTTTTGCAACTTGTTGCATAAACTACTATTATCAAACTCGTTAGCCGTAAATAATGTCTGTTTTTAATGCGTTTATTGCAATAAAATTAAATTAATAATATGACCTATTTTTCGATCTGCTTCACACTTGCATAAGCATAAACCGCGACAAGACAAGAGAGTCAGGTAATAAACCCCGGGAGAACCCCACCTCAACGAGGGAAGACCAAATATCGGTGAGCGAAAGAACGCACGCAAGCAAAAAACCGATAATGAGCGTGGCCAAGTAGAGAAATTAAAAACAGTTGATGCAAATCGACCTATTATATTATAAACCTTAATACGATTACGGCACACACGTTTCACATTTCGTAATAAGGACATCAACACATATTTAATTCTTCGATGTTCGGTTTTCGCCCTCTCTCTCTCTTCCTACTGTTTTTATGTTTTTGTTCTTTTTCGTCACTCTCCACTGTGTACTTCCTTCAAGCAATCGTGAGCACTTGCGTGCCAAGGGTTTGGAAGACGACCAAGTACGAGCAGGGCTTCTTCGGCAACACCAACACCGAAAACTGGGTGCACCTTTACGCGATCGTGTGGCATTGCGTTGGTCGGTTCCTTCCTTCTTCCTTCCCAGGGCGGCCGACGGAAAGACGACGAGGTGTTGACGCCGCAAACCGCGGCTGTGGCAGTGTCCCACAGGCACGAACCTGCACACACTCCCAATGCCAACCAGAGAGGATACGGGGAGAACCATATCTAACGATCGTGAGCGGGTTTGAAAGTGGAAAGTGTGTGTGTGTGAGTGCGTGGCTTGATTTGAACAAGGTGTAATTCTGAAGCATGTTTAAGCTTGATTTTTCAAATTTAATGAAAAAAAAAGTTTTCAGCCATTTTCGGTAAAACAAATTACATACAAAAAGTTGCAAAAAATGCAAAAAAATAAGCTTGAATCCGGTTAAAATTGCATATGAAATTAATTGTTCCTAGAAAATATGTTTCAATTTGTTGCAAAAAAAATAAAAAAGTTCAAAAATTGAAATTATATGCCACAATTTTAAAATTTGGATTAAAAAGTGTTTTAAAATGCATTTTACACCTGTCCAGTTGTTTTACAATCAATATTTTCCAAAATATCTGAGTATTGGCAACATTTCTTTTTTGCTCGATCTAAACTTTGAAAAATATTTGCAACAGCCTTAGTCTCATCAGACTATTGCCAACGTTTTCAGCAACCTGGCAATTGAATATTTATTACTCTAATGTTCAGCTGTTATTTCAGTAATTTATTTACAATTTTGAAATACGAGTAGTAACTAATGGATAACCGTTGCAAACATTTTTCTAGTTTTTTTTTGTCAATGCTTAGAAATATTTGAATCTTAGGATTGTACATTTCATAACACCTAAAAATTGTTAGTTATAAACGAATCTTTTTTGAAATTTTAATTTCAAATCTTTAATCTAATTCAGAAAAATAAATATTTTTTTAAGCCTAAGTTGTGTACATTCTTTTCCATGAATAATTTCAGATCAATGGATTAAAAAGAGCTAATGATTTATTTGCAATTGTTTCCATTCTTATCATTCCTACAAATAATATAAACTCAAGTTTAACGTATTATCAAAAAACCTATCAAGCAAAAAATTTAAAAAGTCTTGTTTTCAATATATTGACTTGTTACAGATCCAAGGTAATTTTGCAACTGGAAGTTACGTTGGACATTGTTATGAAATTATATGACATGAAAATGCAAAAAAAATCTTTTTTGTAGTTTTTTTAAGAATTTTAAATTTTTAACATTTATAAAGGCCAAACATTTGAAATGTTAGTAGTGATTAATTCATTTGAAATGTTAGTAGTGATTAATCCATTTGAAATGTTAGTAGTGATTAATTCAAAATGTTTTTTTTTTCTTTCAAAAAGATCATAAAATGTTACAAATTATTCATTTTCCAGCATTAAAAATTGATCATAAGTTGCTTAGATACTTGCATTAGAAAATGTGGGAATTTTCGGATGAGCTTAAGAAACATCAATTTTCTTGATTATTTTTTCTTTTATTCACTGCTTTTTAACAACCAGAGGTCTAATTCTTAATTTCTCTTATTTTATTGGAAATTTGCTGAACTTTTCGAAAAAAAAATTCAGGAGAGGGAAATCATTCACACCATTTAAAAAACTCGAAAAATGAGAATATTTCAGATGAAATTAAACTTTAAGTGGCTATAACTTTAACTTTTCGATTGCAAATTTGATTTAACAATAAAAACTTATGTCAAAAAAATGTATGTCTTTCTTTTTTTTCCAAAAAACATCATTTTTTCAAAAAGTCGTAACCTGGAATTTTTTCGACCATACTTCTTTAAGGCTAAAGTTTCGGTTTTTGTACTCTAAAACATACCAAAAAATGTCTAAATTAAAAAAATAGGATTGCGGGAAATTTTTATGAAAATTAAAGTTGCATTTTAAAACATTTTTTTCATCCAAATGTTGAAACAATATTGTTTTATTAAAAACTTGTTCAACCGATTGAAAACTATTCAGGATACAATAATTAACGTTTATTTTTTTATTTTTGATCAGAAAAAAAAACAATAGAAAAGAAAACAATACGTCCATGCATTTATTGATTTTTTGTATTTCTTGACATGGCCATGACTTTTACAATGTATAGAGAATTTTGTGATACTTTTTGCATAAAAAAAAATTGATGAAAATTTGATATTTGTAAAATAACAAAATAAATACATAAAAATATGGATACTATTCGTATAATGTAACTAAGAGCTTTTCTTATGTACTACCATTCAGTAGTGACAGGAAATTTGTAATGCGTTCTTAATTACACAAAGTTTATTGTTATGTACTGTTATTAAAAAATGAAAACGACGCAGAGCATCAAGTTATTAATATATATTTGAATGATTTTATTTGTTTTTGACTGTAATAACTTTTATTTTGTTTCGAAATAAAAGAAACCAAGTAAGAATATTGAGTTAATTTTTTGAAAATACTCAATTATTCTAATTTTCAATTCAATATAAATGAATATCAATTGTGAATGTTTCAATTTGATATTTGCCATAGTTAAGTTAACAATAAATTATTCAACCCTGATTTTTTTAAGCAGAGGTCCGAAAGCGAAATCCCGAATTCCATTTCACGAAGATTTCGATATATATTTTGCCTGTTCATTCTCCGAACACAACACATTCGTTCGTTCTTCCACCACCGCACCAGTCCAGTTCAGTCCAGCAGAGTCAGTCGTCGTGGCTATAATCATATTCTTATTAAAGATTCTGCTTCTTCTCGGGGGTTTCTCTCTCGCTCTGCACTCACAAAACCGTATTGCTTCTTCTACTCTTTTCTCTTCTCTTCTTCCATTCGTTGCAGTTGTTCTTCTTGGTCTGTTTTTGGTTGATTTTCTTCATTTTCGCTTTTTCTTGTCTTCTTTCACCACCAAACTCTCGCTGGTTCGCCTTATTCCACTAATTCGTTTCTTGTTAAGTTCTTAAAAGAGCAGAAAAATTGAAAAGAACCAATAACAACAACACGCAGAAGGGGTTCCACAGACACTCACGCAGTCTGTTGGTCAGCGAACCGGGTAATGTGAAGAGGGTTATTAGGCGCAAAATGCACGCCGAGTCGTAAAAAACGGCGCGCGATTTTTTTGTTCGTGTTTTTGGTGTTTTGCGTTTCAGCGAGGATCTTCGGGCGCGGTGTATGGAAAGTGCAAAAATCGATAAGAAATGGCAAACAGCGTGCCGTGGGGTGGGCGGGGAAGGTATCCCAGAGGTGACGAAAGGCGGAAGGTCACGGAACTTTTGGGGCGTTTGCTTGAAGGAATGACGGTTTGTTTGGGTTGGAATGAGATAAGTTCTGTAAATATCTTGATTTTTTTTTTAAATATTCGTGAGGGAAAACAATCATTCAATTTATTTTTATTAATTGCGTGTACTAATTGTTCAACTTATAAAAACACCAAATAAAGAAAATGAGTAATATTTTTGAATTTTTAATGACTATATTTACTGTTTATACT
This sequence comes from Culex pipiens pallens, assembly GCF_016801865.2. Lineage (NCBI taxonomy): Eukaryota > Metazoa > Arthropoda > Insecta > Diptera > Culicidae > Culex > Culex pipiens. The sequence continues at coordinate 205,730,096 of NC_068938.1, forward strand.
TTAAATCAGCCTAACTAGAAAAATATGCACCGATATGTATCTCATACTTTATCGTATTTTTTCCACACGCATTCTATGTTATTTTTTTTTTGCAAAATACATAAGGCTGTTGCAAATTAGTTTCAATGCTTTGTCCCCCCCCCCCCTACCCTCTTTTAAAACGGATGGCAAGAAATAATATTTTTTTCAAAATACTTTAAAATTTCAACTAAATTTTAAGTGCAGTCAGCGAAAACAATTTTAAATTATTTTCCCTGCGTTTATAATTATTTTAAACATGTTTAAGTTCGTTTGAAAATGTTTTCAGTCTTGGTGAATTTTCGATGCTGTTCACCCCAAAACTTAATTTCATTCAAAACTTAATTTCATTGCTTGATATTTGTTTATGTATTTCTTATCAAATGAAGACATTTTGATTGCTTTTGGATCTTTTTACAAATTTGGAGTTTTGAGACCATAGACAAAAAATCCGATTTTTTTTTTAAGTATAATTATGAATATATTGCAAATACTTGATAGTAGCATTACTATAATGATGTAGAGAGCATTTTTTGATACTTTTCGTCTAAATTTTATGAAAATCAGGCTTGGAATTTTGAATTTAGTTCAACCTTCCCTCGACCTTGACCAGAGCCAATGGACAAATAATTTAAATAAAATTTGTACCAGCCTTACCAGCTTTCTCGTAAATATTATTTGTCAAGTGTACTTCTCCTTTAAAATATTTTCAACTTGAAAAATATAACATGTTAATAAAAAATTGTGATATATTTTTAACATGTAAATTACCACCAACTCTTAAATAGTGCACTTTATATTAAAAAAATAGAAAATTTTCATTTGAATTAGTTATAAAATTTGGTATGATTATATGGTCGACTTTAAAAAAAATCATATTATTTTCAATACTAAAAATTCCGTAGCACCATCCTAAACTCTAGCTTGAAAGATGCTATTTTTTGTCCTCTAAAAAATATCACAAAATTAAGATTTGAAAACATTTGTATTTTCGGAATTCAACTTAAAGTAAAATAGGGAAAGCAGCCAAATATTTTTTACTTTTAAGGGAATGATTGTTTTGTATTTTAATTTATAATTGAGTGCATTTTTATTTCAAATTGTTCATGATATTTAGGGCAAAATATAAATTTATTTTTGAAATTGAATGTTTTTTTTTTCAAATACTCTCTAATCCAACTTAAATCTGTCAAACCATTTCGGCTTTGTGTCCCTCAATTATTATTTTTTGCTATGTTTTATTTTTTAAACCTGCTAGTTGCTTCATTCACATGAATTCTAACGTTATGTCCTCGATATGAACTCGATAAAATATTGTAAACTTACAAGTTTTCGGCATACAGCAACAATCAAATTTAAAATACCGTAAACTGGGGTGACTTTGATAGCCCGGCGTGACATTGATAGAAAATTGATTTGGCCACTAATTTTGATACATCCAATGTAACAGTCACATTTTTTGCATATATGTTCGATAATAAGCTATCCCTAAATGCTTACATACTCAAAATTCTCAAAAAAGCAAAAAATAATGTAAATTTGGAAGCTGTAATTTTAGAAGGTTGAATATTACCTCTTTTATGATGTAATTTTACCTCAATTTGGACTGAAAAAGTGACATTACACCAGAAAAGTGGTAAAATTACACATTTTCAGAGGTTACACCTTTTTTCTGACATAAAAGATGTACCCCTCCCCAGATGTAATATTACCATGATTTTTTTTCTGTGTAAATTGGTGTAAACGGGCATTTGAAAAACCTATCAAAGTCACCCCGGGCTATCAAAGTCACCCCAGTTTACGGTAACTTGTTTTAATTCAAATTGCAGGATAAATTTAAAATTTGAGATATAATATTATTTTTCGAAAATTTTACGAATTGAATTGTTTAATGAAGAAAAAAAATAAATAAATTTTTTCATTCATAATTCTTGTCAAATGATGCTTAAAAAAAGATTCTTACTAAAATTGTTTTAACACTAAACTTGAATTTAAAAAATTGAAAGCATGAAATTCTGGTTTTTTCCCGATTCTTTCAATGTAGAAATTCCTCAGTAAATTTTCATCTATGAAAAAAATTGCATAAATGATTGCATTTAAGTTGATTTTGAAATAATAAGGACATCGGAACATTGAGAAAAATAATAAAATTGTGTTATAAGTTTGAATGGTATTGAATAATTAAATTTTAAGTAAATGTTACGAATTTATTTAGTTTAAATGAAAAGAGAATGTATCACAAAGTATAATTTTTTTCTTCGTAATTTTCATAAAACTAAGCAAAAAAAAAACTTACACATAGATTTTTCCTGCAATATTCTTGAATTAAAATAAAACCTTGTTTATTTCTCGTTCCACTCAATAGGCAACTGCTGCTCAGTAAATTTTCATCAATTTAAAAAAAATATGCTGGAAGTAAAAGTTGAAAAAAAAAATTGTTTATTGGACTAAAAAAACTCCATACTTTTGTTCAGGAGGATATTTTAAGTAGTTTGCATTAAAATCAATCAATCAAATATTATGAAATACAACAAATCACGTTCATTCGTAGCCTGTACCCCTCTTTGATTTTGAAATAATTAATGTTGATGTGAAAAATGCATTATTTTAAGGAAATAATATCAAAATTTCATTAAACATGTTGAACTACCCAACTAAGAAAATAAATTTAGAAATTTAAAGCAATTATTTCATCTAACCCTTCTAAGGAACGAAAAAGGATTTTAATTAGGCGACTGTGACTCCGGCCCTACATTCTCGATTTTTTTTTTAACTTCATTGATGCGTTCAGAAGTTTCCAAAATTATGCAAATTCTTTTAGTTTTATTTTCGAAAACACAATCCAAAAAAAAAAGAAGTTGAGAATTACCTTCAACCCAAAGCCTTCCCAATCACTCCGAAAATGACGTAACTTTCCGCAAGGCTCATCTTTTCGCGAGGCTCATCCTCTACCCCGTGACCCATAGAGAGAGAGTGGCATTCCCGCGGTTGTTGCGCGCAGATTCTTCCTCATCCAGCACACAAAACGCCGCTGCTCTTCTCACATCGTTAGGAACGAACGGCCGAACCCATCAGCGTCAGGCAGCAACCAACAACCATCAACCGGCAGTCAGCGGTCGAGGAGTTGACTAATGATGCCTGCCTGGGCCTTCCAACCGCCGCACATTGGGACCTCTTCTCCACCCCCTGGAGGCAATATCGACAACACTGCACACGCATCCGCGGCTCCAGCTTGGGCCACGAGCTCGAAACGAAACCTGAGAAGAGACTCCAAAGTTCTTGGACGATGGAGTCACAGGGATGGGAAGAACCTAGTGAGGCTCATAAGAATTTCAAGCAGATCTTCCCATCTCTGACCCAGAACTTTGCCGAACTCCAACTCTTCAGGGCTATGGGTGTGATGCTGTGAAGCCACCGCAAGGAACTCCCCACGTCTCCACAAAACGTGGCAACGTTGGCCACCAAAAAGGCTGGATGAGGAAAGAGTATTCTCTCGCAGCTCGTTTTTCGGTTTTTGGTGGCTCGGAGTTGGCTTTCGACGGTTTCGGTGTTGGATGTGTGTGCTAACGAGGCGAATGGATATTTGTTTAGATTACTGCATTTTCGGGAAGGTTGGATCGGCGCTGCTTGGAGAATGACGCAGAACTTTGGGGTAGGAAGAATCTGAGCTGGTCTTCGTCGTCGTTTTTTTATGGGGAATTGTCTTCGCACACATTACCATACGAATGAGCCTACGGGAAGGTGGTAGGACCTCTAGGTGGCTCCAAGTGGCCAAGATTTGTGGCACGGTGGAAGGAAGGTTTTCGGACAGCGATTGGTCGGAGCAAACGATTCTCATACTCCAAATTCGTTTGAGAGACAATGTACCTTTAAGAATAAAACGCAAAGTCGAATATCCTCACGCCTGGTGCTGCTGCATGCAGAGGACGAGGAGTTAAAGATGCTTCAGAGGAGCAAAAAATAAAATCTTGCCCACTGGAAGAGCAAAATTATACAATCTCGTTTTCAACACAAACCATATATTATGTGTTATTTCACAATTTATGGTTAGCAATTATATGAACACACACTCAACCGAAAGCACAGAAAATTCGTTGGACTCTAGAGAGGGGTGGACAGTAGTATGGCATATAGTTTCAAAATGGCCAACTAGAATAAATAAAAGTATTATTAAAACTATTAACCCAAATTTCTGTTTAAAAAAATGATCCTGGAGTATTGAGAGGCAAAGAAAATTACCACTACTCTGGCTTTGTCAAACGTTTTGAATTTTGAAATTAAAGTTAAGAGTTTACAGAAATTTACATCCAAGGGTACTGATATCACCACAGTTCAACTTATCAGTGTTGATCCAATCGCTACAACGATTCGCAAGCAGTAGGCGATTTGGTCGATTGTTTCGCTCGGCGATTCACTCACACGCGCAACCCTGAGTGTGGCAGTGACAAGTGGGAAGGGATTCATCAGAGCAAGTTTGCGTCGCATCTGATTTGTGATCGCGATTGAATGGGAGGATTTTGATCAAACAGGTCCCTTGATTTCATAATGTTAGAAAAACATTTCTAATGTTCTGTATGGCATTTTTTATTGATACTTTCTGAGTGAGTAAAGATACATTAAATACTTAGTAACTATAAAATTAATTATTTTTGCAAGTTTTTTTTTCTGTTTTTTGAAAAACAATGTTTTAAAATTCTAAAAAAAATTCAACCATTACAAATATATGCATGATTTTAAATTTTTCGATAAATTTCACAAATTTTTGGTTTTAAAATTGAAAATCCGACGAATGGTTACCAAGCTATCTTCTTTTGTAAAATATCTCATTCTTTTTGGATGTCACTTCAAAAACTTGGTAAGTTTTATCAATTTCCCTTTTTTTCAAGGTTGTATCTCAGCAACTTTGATTTTGAAATTCCAAGAACAAAAATTGTAGATGGGTAATTCTCCGCCAACTCACACAGCAGTTGCCCCGACCCCTCTTCGATTTGCGTGAAACTTTGTCCTAAGGGGTAACTTTTGTCCCTGATCACGAATCCGAGGTCCGTTTTTTGATATCTCGTGACGGAGGGGCGGTACTACCCCTTCCATTTTTGAACATGCGAAAAAAGAGGTGTTTTTCAATAATTTGCAGCCTGAAACGGTGATGAGATAGAAATTTGGTGTCAAAGGGACTTTTATGTAAAATTAGACGCCCGATTTGATGGCGTACTCAGAATTCCGAAAAAACGTATTTTTCATCGAAAAAAACACTAAAAAAGTTTTAAAAACTCTCCCATTTTCCGTTACTCGACTGTAAAAAATTTTGGAACATGTCATTTTATGGGAAATTTAATGTACTTTTCGAATCTACATTGTCCCAGAAGGGTCATTTTTTCATTTAGAACAAAAATTTTCATTTTAAAATTTCGTGTTTTTTCTAACTTTGCAAGGTTATTTTTTAGAGTGTAACAATGTTCTACAAAGTTGTAGAGCAGACAATTTTAAAAAATTTGATATATAGACATAAGGGGTTTGCTTACAAACATCACGAGTTATCGCGATTTTACGAAAAAAAGTTTTGAAAAAGTTGGTCGTTATCGATCATGGCCGTTCATGGTCATCCGCGACAGACACGGACGACGAAACAAAGAGAAACGCAAAAAGTAACTTTTTCAAAACTTTTTTTCGTAAAATCGCGATAACTCGTGATGTTTATAAGCAAACCCCTTATGTTTTTGTATTAAATTTTTTGTAATTGTCTGCTCTACAACTTTGTAGAACATTGTTACACTCTAAAAAATAACCCTGCAAAGTTAGAAAAAACACGAAATTTTAAAATGAAAATTTTTGTTCTAAATGAAAAAATGACCCTTCTGGGACAATGTAGATTCGAAAAGTACATTTAATTTCCCATAAAATGACATGTTCCAAAATTTTTTACAGTCGAGTAACGGAAAATGGGAGAGTTTTTAAAACTTTTTTAGTGTTTTTTTCGATGAAAAATACGTTTTTTCGGAATTCTGAGTACGCCATCAAATCGGGCGTCTAATTTTACATAAAAGTCCCTTTGACACCAAATTTCTATCTCATCACCGTTTCAGGCTGCAAATTATTGAAAAACACCTCTTTTTTCGCATGTTCAAAAATGGAAGGGGTCGTACCGCCCCTCCGTCACGAGATATCAAAAAACGGACCTCGGTTTCGTGATCAGGGACAAAAGTTACCCCTTAGGACAAAGTTTCACGCAAATCGAAGAGGGGTCGGGGCAACTTTTCCCGATTTCGTGTGAGTTGGTAGAGAATTACCCAGATAATTTTCTCAGCTATTCGAAGGTTTGTATGGTGCTTCAAATAATCGAATCATACACAAAAAAATGTATTTTTTTACTGCAAACACTTTTTTATCTGTTTTTCTCTTTGGCTCAAAAATTGCGATTCGATAACTTCCAAAAATACAAAAATAACAAAATTTTGGATACATAATTCATATATTGTAAAAAAAAAGATTCTTTAAAAACAGTTTTTGCCTTCCTGACTGAGAAGAGGCTTTAAAATCACTTGGAAAATGAACTTTTAAATTTGACCTCCTAGGACAGTGGTCACCGAACCGCGGCCGGCGGAATGGTTTTGAATTGATTATGGAATCCGAAATCTTTAATAAGTAAAAAATATGATTTTTCCGCGAATTTAAAAAAAAATCGATACCATAATTGATTTCTGGTTTCTACAATTTTAAATAGGACTTGTAATAAGTAATAAAATAGCGGTGTCTTATTTTCCAGAAGAATTTAATAAACTTTTATTTTCTGAATTTGGAAATAATGAATAAAAAAATCATTTCTTTTAAAATCAAAGATTTTGATTATGGTAGTGTTTCAAAAAACTAATTTTTTTATTATATGAAAACCACGCTGCAAAAAATAAATAAATACATATCCAAAAGTTCTAAACATCACATTCGTTCTGTGGACAACTTACAACTTCAGACTATATAAAGATTTTTGTGAAAGTTTACTACAAGCTTCCATTGAAATTATTATTGCTACTCATTGTACAAATAAGTAGTTTTATTTGATTTTTTTTTAATACAAGTGCTCAGAAGAAGTTGAAGATGTATGACCGTACAAATGCCTAAATCCAATTAAAAAAATCCAATTCAATAAAACTTAATAGTAAATTACCAAATATATTTAAATAGACAGTAATGAAAATTATCCAATGGATTATGAATTTTACTTAACTATCTGGAGTGGCAATGATAATTCAACCACATGTTTGGAATTGATGGACATCGTTTTCTGTAAGAGTGTTTCAATCTTCGTAAGGAACTGCTTTTGAATTGTGGCATGACGCTTTTTGTGGAACTTATCATGAAATTTGTTAGAAATATTGAGTTTAAAAAATTATTAAAATATGGATTTTGAGCTAAAATTGTTTCTGTTAATTTTTTTTTTAAATTCTGTTTGATTATATTTTTGTTTCAAGTTTTGTTTATTTTTTCTTTGATTAAAAATTAATTAGGATGGCTATACTTGGTACAAAAAATCATAAACGATTTGAAAAACTTTTTTTTTTTTCTTTTTTATTGTGCTCAACAATACAAATTTTCCGAAGCAAAATCAACCTTAAAATTTCTGTAAATAAATATGATTTTTTTCTATTAGGCCGATGCCGATTTTTAAATCAGCCCTAATTTTAAATTGATTTCACCTGATGGCAGTTAAATTTCCATTAAAATTTTGAAGTTTTTTTTTTTAAATATTTTTTTTACCAAAACAAATAAAAACAAAAACATTAAATAAAATTTGCACCAGCCTTATATACGAAAAAATTCAAAACTCAATAGTGTTATTTTCAAAAATATGATATATTTTAAATATAATAACAAAAATATATTTTTTTAAGGTGAAAAAAAAATAAATTATAGTACATGAAATATGTTGAGAAGGGATTGCTGTGGAATGTTGAATGTTTTCACTTGATTATTTATAATTGGTGACAATTTTTAAGTCGTCAAACAATTAGTTGTTTGTCAAAATAGAGCAGTTCTCTACGGAATCGGTCTTTTTTCTTTAATTTTAATTTTTGTATTTTTTAATCCGGCTGAAACTTTTTTGGTGCCTTGGGTATGCCCAAAGAAGCCATTTTGCATCATTAGTTCGTTCATATAATTTTCCATACAAATTTGGCAGCTGTCCATACAAAAATGATATGTGAAAATTCAAAAATCTGTATCTTTTGAAGGAATTTTTTGATCGATTTGGTGTCTTCGGCAAAGTTGAAGGTATGGATATGGACTACACTGAAAAAAAATGATACACGGTAAAAAAAATTTTGGTGATTTTTAATTTAACTTTTTGTCACTAAAACTTGATTTGCAAAAAAACACTATTTTTAATTTTTTTAATTTTTTGATATGTTTTAGAGGACATAAAATGTCAACTTTTCAGAAATTTCCAGAATGGGCAAAAAATCTTTGACCGAGTTATGATTTTTTGAATCAATACAGATTTTTTCAAAAAATCAAAATATTGGTCGCAAAAATTTTTCGACTTCATTTTTCGATGTAAAATTGAATTTGCAATCAAAAAGTACTTTAGTGAATTTTTGATAAAGTGCACCGTTTTCAAGTTATAACCATTTTTAGGTAACTTTTTTGAAAATAGTCGCAGTTTTTTATTTTTTAATATTAGTGCCCATGTTTGCCCACCTTTGAAAAAAATATTTTTGAAAAGCTGAGAAAATTCTCTATATTTTGCTTTATTGAACTTTGTTGATACGACCCATAGTTGCTGAGATATTGCCATGCAAAGGTTAAAAACCCCAACCCAAACAACCCACCATTTTCTAATGTCGATATCTCAGCAACTATAGGTCCGATTTACAATGTTAAAACATGAAACATTCGTGAAATTTTCCGATCTTTTCGAAAAAAATATTTTCAAAAATTTAAAATCAAGACTAACATTTTAAACGGGCCAAACTTTCAATATTACGCCCATTTGAAATGTTTGGTGGGTTGTTTGGGTGAAACTTAGAAAACATCAATTTTCCTGTTTTTTAACCTTTGCATGGCAATATCTCAGCAACTATGGGTCGTATCAACAAAGTTCAATAAAGCAAAATATAGAGAATTTTCTCAGCTTTTCAAAAATATTTTTTTCAAAGGTGGGCAAACATGGGCACTAATATTAAAAAATAAAAAACTGCGACTATTTTCAAAAAAGTTACATAAAAATGGTTATAACTTGAAAACGGTGCACTTTATCAAAAATTCACTACAGTAATTTTTGATTGCAAATTCAATTTTACATCGAAAAATGAAGTTGAAAAATTTTTGCGACCAATATTTCGATTTTTTGAAAAAATTAGTATTGATTCAAAAAATCATAACTCGGTCAAAGATTTTTTGCCCATTCTGGAAAATTCTGAAAAGTTGGCATTTCATGTCCTCTAAAACATATCAAAAAATTAAAAAAATGAAAAATAGTGTTTTTTTGCAAATCAAGTTTTAGTGACAAAAAGTTAAATTAAAAATCACCAAAAAATTTTTACCGTGCATCATTTTTTTTCAGTGTAGTCCATATCCATACCTACAACTTTGCCGAAGACACCAAATCGATCAAAAAATTCCTTCAAAAGATACAGATTTTTGAATTTTCACATATCATTTTTGTATGGACAGCTGCCAAATTTGTATGGAAAATTATATGAACGAACTAATGATGCAAAATGGCTTCTTTGGGCATACCGAAGGCACCAAAAAAGTTTCAGCCGGATTAAAAAATACAAAAAAAATCGAATGACCGAAATCTCAGAGAATTGCTCAATAGGACTTTTAAACTGTTCAATTCTACAAATTATGTTTTATTTACAGCCCACGACACTGGGAAAAATTTCCAAATTGGCCCGCGATGATCATCTGTCTGAGGACCACTGGCGTAGCATTTTTTTCAAAGACGGTGTCTGTATATTATTGTCAAAAAGTCTGCAGGTTTTTGGAATCGGAAAATTCGATTTTTGAGACGAAATTACTATATAAATAAGAGAAAGGCACAACCATCTATTGGAGGGTTATGAAACAATTTTTTATAACCAAAAAAAAAACACATTTTTTCAAAAATAACTAAATTTTTATCTGTATTTCTCTATGGCTCAACAATTGCGGGTTTTTTGCCCCTACACATAGCGAAAATTTTCAAAAAAAATATGGATATTGGATGCACAACTTTTTTTTGAAAATATATTTATTAAAAAATAGTTCTTGTACGGACAGCTGCCAAAATTGTATGGAGACTTGTATGGGTGAACCAATGACACAAAATGGCTTCTTTGGTCATGTTTTGAGGCCACATATTAATTTAACAAGTATGCAGGAGGTTGTTTTTCTTGTTTCATTTATAGAATTTTAATGTGCATTTATCGTGTTTAGTTTAGGTTTGTTTATGATAGAATTTGACTCACTCTACCACCTACCATTATTTCCTTTTGCCTATTCAGTTTTGTTTAAATTCTTTTTTTCTCAAAAAATCAGCGACGAAAAAAATATTGACTGGAATTATTTTTTTCATAAAAATAAACTTGTAAAAAGAGAATATTATTTAAAATGCTTTGTTATCCATTTTCAATAAAAAAATACTTTCTAATATTTTGATAAATTAATAGGCGTAAATGCTATGGAAAACATATTTTCAAGAATTCATTTGTATTTTGCAAATTTTTCACTGTGGCAACTTTTTGTTTCAAAATTTCAAAAATCAGGCGCGAAATCTATTTTGTTTTCTAAAATTTTAGGGGTTCTTTTTTTCCAATGCCGTTTTTAAGATCAATAATCGATTTTTTGCGAATTTTTAGATCGGAACCCGCCTTGATGCGGGGTTCGGCTGTAGAGAGTTAAATTAAATTTCTGTTCCAAATGAGTTCATCGATAGTCCTAATTATAACGAACAAAAAAAATCAGACAAAGGACCGTCAAATCAAAAGGACAACACAGAGTTGAAGTCTAGCCCGCAAGCAGCCAAACTAATTTTCATTAATTTTTATTGAATTTATGCATATTAGTCGTTTCATCCGACTAGCTTCAATATGTCCCCCGAAAAATTGACTTGTCTCACAACGGAACCTGCTGTCACGAGGTCTTATCATCAGAACCTGGGGGGCAACAGCAAGCCAGGCAGTAGACCGCGTCCTTTGTTGGCTTGCACGTTTCAAGCACCGACTAGGTGAAATTCATTCTTGTTCTAGTTTGCCCTGCAGGGTTTCTACTCTATCAGTAGCAGTTGTGGCCACACAGGTCCAGGCTCCTTGCTTTACCATCCGAGCGTACAGAGACATGTTCTCTCCCCCCTGAAAGTGGACGCCACTATCATTTTTACGACCTCGGGTCCAAATTAGGATAAAACGAAACTACTGTTCTCTCATCAGCAAGCTTCATTGGCTTCCAGTTTTTGGGGGGCACCATGGGCAATTATTGGAAATTGGTATTAATTTTAAAAAGTTTTATGAAATTTATATGCTGTTAATAGTATTCCAAAATAAAATATTTAACACTGCACATCAACCAGAACTTTTGCACCCAGATTTTTGTTACAGACATTTAAGTATCTTCAAAACTACGAGTACTATCGAAATATGTTTTTATTCATCCTCTAAAGTACTGTCAACAAAGTAATTTACAACAAAGTTTGATTAATTTTACAATCCCGTTATTGCAGGATTGGGTCCGTAAGTTTGACAATTTTGGAATAAGAAGACAACAACTTCTTTGGTTGCTGTGCTCCCTTAAAGAGTTATTTTTGCACTGCTCTATCTGGACCTTCTGTCCAAATTTCGACCAGTTGTGTGCCATGTGCCACCGTATAGGTTTACCCGGCCAACCTCCAGTGTTTGTTTTTAGTGGTCTGCTGCTGTTCGGTTCCGTCCCAGTCAAGTGAAATGATGTTGCTGCTGCCGTTTGGAGCACCTCTCCGCGACACCGTCCTCGAACGTCCTCAGACCCCAGACCTGAGCATCGTTCTGGAGCAGGGCAGGGAAGGTAGATAAACTCATATGTATATAATTTAATTAATGCTGATGGACACAATTAAATTTTACGGCTTCTGAATGCTCGTCTCATTTCTGTGAGCAACCAGAGTTCTGTTACTCTGGTCTTGTTTTCTTCTCTGGGACGATTTTTTTTGTTGACCTGGGGTGTGTCCGCCGCGTGGGGACGTGTTCCATCTCATGTTCGCTCGTTTCGATAAGATTTCTGTTTGTTTTTATTACTTTTTACAAACAACATTCTCCATTTACCCTCAACCCTCCGTACACACTCCCACGATGCCAGCCACTCTGTGCAGCATAATTCATGCCAAAGCTGAGCAATGTTCTTGCCAAACCATTCATTCGACGCGTGTTCAATTTTATTAGATTTACTTCTTTGCCAGCCACTCGAAGTTGCACACTGTCTAGAAGTGTGCACGCACAAACTCAAGAAAATAAATTTTCAAAATGAAGACCACAATTTTAAAAGGGCGTAATTATGATTTTTTTACCCTTTTGATGCAAGAATTAAAAAAAAAATCAAATAAAAAAGGTGATCAGAAAATTTCACGAAAATGCATTGTTGACATTGAAAAAAAAAAAGAGTTGTAGAATTAGTATAACTTGAAAAGTTAGGCTGGTACAAATTCTATTCAATGTTTTTGTCCCTAGGCACTGGTCTAGGTAGAGGGGGAAGGGAACAACAGAAAAAAACTCAATTTCAAATTTCATGCCCAACTTTCCTAATTTTGTAGGCACATAGTATCACAAAATGCTCCATTCTTTATAAGAGACAACCAATAATTTGCAAATATCAATAAGTTAATTTTTTCCCCAAAAGTTTAATGTCTTTTTCCGATTTGTGGAAATTTTTAAAGGGGGCGGTTGGACAAAATCTTAAATAACACTCAGAATGACAAATATATGTAATATATTTTTTTCGAAATATGTCTCGTAAGATATCAAAACTTGTCCTTAACATAAATATTATTAAGGATTTGGATTGGAAATTGATTTTTCTACAAGTGGTGACAATGGAAAACTAATTTTAAGTCGAACTTTTCCTTTGGCACATCGATCACTCCGTGACGTTGCAACGGAGTGAGAAATAGCGAAATTTCAACAATTTTCAGTTTCATGCAAATTGATAATAAAAAAACTGCGTCTAATTATTATTTCTAAAAAATACTAAACAATACCTACAACTATGCCGAAGACACTACATTGGTAAGAAAATTCGTGCTTTCCATTTCATTAGGGCACAATACTTTTGTAAACAAGAGTGTATCCCTCTCACACCTTATGCAAACTGTCATTTGAGTGAAAGGGATACACTATTGTTTACAAAAGTTTTGTGCCCTTTTGAAATGTTTGGCTCCAATTCTTGCTCAAAATAAATTAATTTTCTCGAACATTTACTTACCATTTTTGTATAAAAAGCTTCTCAAATTGCATGATTAAAATTGCTTATTTGGTCAATTTTTTTTTTCATCAAACAAAAACCTAGACCTTCTTTAGTTCTAGCTGTTCTGGGCGGCCTGCGGACCGGTTTTGAAATGCCTTTAAGTATCGATCGAGTTCTCTTAAGAAAATCTTCAAACTAATTTTATTCAAATTATATTTTCAAATTCAATCTAAATATGTGAATCCACAATTTGAATTTCAACATAATACAACATAGTTAAAAAAAGTTCGCAATCATTTGCAGTTTTGAATCAGGAGTTTAAAATATATAAAGGAAAGTCAATGATCAAACAATAAGCCATTTTTATATTCAACAATTCCGCCGCGCCGCCAAAAACAAGAAAATGACGAAACGAATTGTGTACATCCATTTCCAAACTTAAAATCTTTCCCGATTTGCCCCTGATGACGGTACCAATGTTGCGTCTTCATTTATGAAAAAATGTTTTTAAATAGTTTTCATCCAAGTGCACTGATTTGTTACAACACTTTTTGTCATAAGAATTTGGCAAAAAGAAAAAACCAAAATCCACCGGCGGCGAAAACCTGCTCTGACCGTTTCCTACCGTTTATCACTTCCACACCGATCGCTACTGAATACTAACTCTTTGCTCTCGCTCTCACTCCAATCGGGTAGAACAGCGAATGGTTCAGGGAGACCGATTGCATTATGTCGCTCAAAGCTGAGTCGAAATAGCTTGCTATCTTCTTTGTTTTGATTAAAGCTGCTTAAAATCAATGTTATGAGAAATGTTTTGCAACATTGTTGATAACAAAACATCAAAGACACATTTGACACTTATTTCCTTTATGCCAAATATAAATAGAGGAGAAAAGCAACTCGCGACATAATTTTGAGGCTACGAATTTTTACAGGTATGATTTTCATAAAGTATTCGCCTCCTTTTCTCTCCCACATAAAAACTGGGGACAAGGTAGCTGTCAAACTAGGCCAAACTGTTAAAGTCACTCACAAAATGAACTTTGAGTGACTTGAGTGAGCACCTCGCTTGTATTTTCAAGATTCTCTCCTCTCTGAACATATTCGCTTGTGACTCGGGTCGACAGACGGAGTAGGCAAAGCAATAGAGGAGAAAAGCAACTCGCAACAAAATTTTGAGGCTAGGAATTTTGACAGGTATGACTTTCATAAAGTATTCGCCTCCTTTTCTCTCCCACAGAAAACCTGGGAACGAGGTAGCTGTCAAACTAGGCCAAAATGTTAAAGTCACTCACAAAATGAACTTTGAGTGATTTGAGTTCATTTCTGACGTCACGATTTTCTCCTCTCAAATCAAAAATCAAATTATTCGCTCTACAGCATTGCCTTGGCGTTCTCGATTGCGAGATTCCTACTCGAAACTAGGTGTTCGAAGGCTTGATTGTTGAGGCAATTGCAAACCTCTTTTTACACCTTAGCTTCCATCCACCCCGGGATTCGAACTGACGACCTTTGGATTGTTAGTCCAACTGCCTACCAGCGACTCCACCGAGGCAGGACCCAGGGAGACGACTCCTACACCTGGACTGAGCTAACGAACTAACCTTTTTTAGGTTAGTCCGGGACCAACATTTACTTCCCTTCCGACGGAAGGCGTGATCAGACAAATCTCGTCTCGAAAAATGCCACCGGGACCGTCTGGGATCGAACCCAGGCCGACTGGGTGAGAGGTAATCACGCTTACCCCTACACCACGGTCCTCTATAGAGGAGAAAATCGTGACGTCAGAAATGAACTCAAGTCACTCAAAGTTCATTTTGTGTGAGTATAGAGGAGAAAATCGTGACGTCAGAAATGAACTCAAGTCACTCAAAGTTCATTTTGTGAGTGACTTTAACATTTTGGCCTAGTTTGACAGCTACCTCGTTCCCAGGTTTTCTGTGGGAGAGAAAAGGAGGCGAATACTTTATGAAAATCATACCTGTCAAAATTCCTAGCCTCAAAATTTTGTCGCGAGTTGCTTTTCTCCTCTATTCACGAATTATTTGTATCGCTGTTTGAAGCGATTGACCAAGGCGCTGGCAGCTAGCGAGTCGTGTGCGCTCACGAATGGTTGCGCATTTCAATCGGCAAAGATTCGTTAGGCGATGAGTGAGTGATTTCTCATATTTGAGCCGATATCGGGACCCTTGCCAAAAACATCAAAAATAACTTCTATGGGGTAAATTCACCGCCAACTCACAAGAAATTGGAAAAGCGGTTTTTTTTATTATTTTAGAAAAATCCCCGCATCAAGTAGTGCAGGATCCACAACAAACGACCAAAGGTTCATTCTTTTGCAAAGTTTGATGAATTTTTCGAAAAAGTACTTTTAAAGCACACTGGTCACTGATTCAAAAAACTATTTTATAAAATTCTGGTAACTCGTGAACATAGGGGAGATGGGGGTAAGACGGCCACCCTAAGGGAGAAGTCTCATAAAATTAACACTGCAGATTATTTTGATCTCAAATCAGGTACATATTGTTCTACTAATAGTCCATTAGAGAAATGACATAAATTAGTTGGTCTAAAAAACAATTTTCAATACTTTTCAGCAATTAAAAAAAAATAATTGAAATCGAATATATATGAAATACGCGGGGTAAGACGGCCACCCATGTGGGGTAAGACGGTCAGTGCTATAAATTAACTTGATAACTTTGCTAAATCCACCCAAATACCTACATGATTGGTTGAACAGACTTCTCTGAACATCATAACTATTTTGGTTTAAAAAAAAGTTTTAAATGTGAAGCAAAATGCTGTTCAACAAGTTTTATATTTTGGCTTTGTGAATTTCATATTATTGCGACCACATTTCATGAAAAAAAGTAAATCAAAATTATGTAAACAATAATAAATTAGCGACTATTATTAAAAGTTTGAAAGGATTTCATAATATTCAATGAATTTTGCTATATCACAGTAAGGAATATTGTCGAACCGGCAGTTAACAGAATTTTGATTAAAAATTGATAGTTTAATCGAAAATATGTCAAATATGTCTTAAATATGTCTTAACAGTCAAAAATACTTCAAAAATGTAATCTTTTTCAAATCAAATTTACAAATTACGGGTGGCCGTCTTACCCCCCGTGGAGGTGGCCGTCTTGCCCCCAAATTACTTATTTTTTTAAACATTTTTTTGCAAAAAGCTCATCGCATTTTTATAACTTTTTCGAAGGACATAATCTTGGGAAATCTTCAATTTAACATGAAAAAATATTTAAAGAAAGGATTACATATTTTTACCTAACAAAAATGCTTAAGTTGTAAATCATAAAAATTACATCCAGTTTCAAGTTGAAAAAATATTTGTTTATTTTGAGCTATTTTTATACTATTTCAAACAATAGGTTTGGCAAAGGTGACTCCATATGCATTATTTAGCATGAGGAACAGTATTGCTAAACATTTTAGTAATATTCATTGGTATACTTAGTAAAACAGTGGGGTGGCCGTCTTACCCCGCCTGGCCGTCTTACCCCCAGCTCCCCTATTTGTTATTGTCTGCTCAACAACTTTGTAGAGCATTTGTACACTTAAAAAAATAACCCTTTAATGTTACAAAAAACACGGAATTAAAAATTTAAAAATTTTGCTCTAAATGTTAAAGTGACCCTTCTGGGATGTGGCAGATAGAAAGGTCCATTAAATTTCCAATAAAATTGCATCTCGATATTTGACAGTTGAGTACCGAGTAAAGAGATTTAAAAAAAAATAAAACTTTTACATTGAAAAACAAGTTATTTTTGCAAATTTGAGTTCGCCATCAAGTCATAACAGTCCCTTTGACACCACATTTTTTCTCATTTCGGTTTCAAGCTACAAATCATTGAAACATTAAAGGGGGCGTTCCAAGCCACCTTTACGGGGTATCAAAAAATGGAACTCGGATTCGTGATTAGGGACCAAAATTACCACATAAAGCAAAGATTCACGGAAATAAAAGAGGGGTCGGGGCACTTTTTCCGATTTATTATTAGTTTTGATTGTGAAAAAAAAATTTAATTTCCTTCAGTACGTGAATCATGGATGGACCCATTTCAAAAATAAATTGAGTTATAATTACTCTTAGTCAACTCCTATCGCGTTGGACTCTATAAAACTGCAATATAGTTATTTCACCAGTATTTGAGTTTCAAACCGAGTGTTACAAAGAAAGGGTTATTTTGTGAGAGTGGTGTCCTAAACATGTGAGTCGGTGGTTTTTAGAGTCAAAACGGAGGTTTTGGCATCTTTTCCGGGAGCATCGCCGAGCCCTGTTTTGCGACAAGATGGTCGTTTCTGCTGGTTTAAAAAGTCATTCTGACGGTTTGTGAATGATCCGGAACTCTTTGTGCGTCAGGTGAAATTGAAGAAAGTTGCTTCATCCGCGCCGTGAGTGGAAATCCCAAACCTCCGGCCATTTTGTCGTCGTGTTCGAGACAAGATCATCAATCGGGTGAATGCCGGGTGAAGACTGATCGATCGGATCTCTAAGAAGACCCACCGGAAGCTGTCCAACATGCCAAAACTGATTGGTGCTGCCTGAAAAACAACACGAGAAACGGCGGGAACAGTGCCAGGAACAGAAGAGCAACTCAAGAATGAAGCTTTCGTGGATATTCAAAGATGGACTTGAAAAAACTTGGACTGCAAGAATAAAATGCCCATCTGGATGCGAAGAATTCGTAATTTGGTGAGAGCTTTCCTTTTTATTACAAAAGAACACTTTCATTTACACATACATATTGACAATTCATTAAAGACAACCAAGCCAACCTTATTATATACGCGGTAGGGTGTTCCCTTGGTCGTTCGCTGTGAGTTGTGGATTGCCTGCTTCTCTAATGAAGGTTCGACTGAGGGGGCATGCTTATTAATTTCTCGTCGCTCCATACCCTCAGTGACGTGATGGGAGCAAGGGCGTCTATGCGAAGTGTCCCTACACCCGCTACAAATTTTCGGCGCTTGGGGAGGGAAGAGGGAACCCATTTTGATCTATGCGCCGGTATTTGTAGCATTAAAATTCGTGCAAAAAAACTTATGCATGTGGGTGTACAGATTACGGAGTAAAAGATGATCGAATTGTTCACCTAGCGCTCACATGTGTTTCAGGACCAAGTTGCCTGCGGGTATGGGGATCATACATACATACATACATATTAGGGTGGGTCATTTTTTTCGAAAGTGCTCGGATCTGGCTGAAATAAAGTCCATCTAGTAGAGGGTACCCATAGGGACTCTCATACCAAATTTGAGCTCATTTGGTTGAAAACTGGCTTGTCGCTCGGGGGTTAAAGTTTACATGGAAATTACTATGGGAAATGTGTGATTTTACTTCAAACGCTCCTACAAGCTAAGCGACAAACTTTAGTCCACACTTACACTAGGTAGCCGTTTCGGGGGTGGTCCAAGGAACATTTTTCTCTAAGGGTTCATGGTCATCCGTTCAACCCTGAGTTTGCGCATCGCAGATTTATCCGGCGACGCCGGAATCCTTCGAAATCTCAGTTTTAACGGTCAACGCATGCTACGAAACTATGACAGAAACATTGTTTGAATGAATGAAAAACGCGACGCCGAACGTCAACAAACTAAACTGGAAGCAATAAGTGAGGGGTTGCGCTCTCCCAACAAGGTGTTTTTACTTTAAAATATGGTAATCAAATTTAATAAGCAATTTGAAAATAGTATTCAGCTAAGCTCTGATGAGTCCAGTTGCAGATCAAGTGGAAGGGCTGCGACGATTCCGGAAACTCCTGGGAACCGGAGGAAAATCTCAACTGCCAGGATCTTCTGGAAAAACTTGCGTGCGAGGAAGGCGAGAAGTGGGCCAGCAGCCAGGGCAAGCGATCTTCGACGGACTCTTACTCAAACATGGATCGGGCCGGAGAAGATGTTGAGAAAGCGCCACCGAAACTGTAGAGTCTGCCAAGAGTGTCGAAAAGTTTGACGCTGGAGGACATAGCCCCACCTCCGGTGGTTCCAATTAAACGCACAAACGCCAAAAACGGAAGCGAAAAGGACATGTGGCGGAGAATCGGAAAGAGTGACCGAAGAGGATGGCGAACGGCTGTTCCTGGTTCACTGGTAGGGAGTCGATGAGGTGGAACTGGTTCAGTCCAGGATCGTTCAGAACGTGCTCCGAAGCTACAAGAGCCATATCATCTGCAACAAAGCGACCAAAAATAGCGTTTAGTAGAAGTTCAAGAAATACAAAGTTAAAGATATTCATGAAACTAAAATAAAATAAATTTTATTGGTCTGCAAAAACAAAAAAAAAAGCTATATTCTCTAGTATGTTTTTCACAAATAGGAATAGTATCTAGGTAAGCTGATGATAACCGCTTCATAAAGGCCAATCCATCCCTGTTCTGTATTTCCAGTTGGCTCTTCCGGAGAAAATCCGCCGACGATGCCGCTGACCCTGCCAGGCGTCTATTCCGCTGACCCTGTGCGTCGACCAACCGCTTCCCTCCATAAAGTCCAACCGTATTGTGGATTTAGCTCGTAGCTGGATTTTCTGGCATCTTCTCACGGTCATTGAAAACGGTCGTGGATAGACCTAGGGGTTCCCAGTTGGAGTGAAAAAAATCAATTTATAGAAAAATTATGGATTAACATTTTGCTTTTTTATCACTTCTCCGACATCAGGAATAATTGTTTGAACATGCTCGCAATTTTTTTATTCAATCGGAAAAATATTATTTTTCTTGAAAAAACTTTCATTTTTAATCACATGATCACCCCTAATTCTGGCTCGATGCCGCCATCATGCGACCGCGTGCTCCGTTTGTTTGTCAACAAATCTGCAGCTGGATGGTGAGACGAGTTGAGGGGGGAAGAGATTTTGACATTTTTATGCCCGCATCTGGCCGCAATGGCCGCTTATTTCGTCGGTCACTGAGCCGCCGGTCGTTTCCAGTGACCGAGTCCAGCTAGGTACTGATCGTACCTCCACGTGTCCTCTCTCGCCTTCCTCGCACGCAAGTTTTTCCAGAAGATCCTGGCAGTTGAGATTTTCCTCCGGTTCCCAGGAGTTTCCGGAATCGTCGCAGCCCTTCCACTTGATCTGAAACTGGACTCATCAGAGCTTAGCTGAATATTATTTTCAAATTGCTTATTAAATTTGATTACCATATTTTAAAGTAAAAACACCTTGTTGGGAGAGCGCAACCCCTCACTTATTGCTTCCAGTTTAGTTTGTTGACGTTCGGCGTCGCGTTTTTCATTCATTCAAACAATGTTTCTGTCATAGTTTCGTAGCATGCGTTGACCGTTAAAACTGAGATTTCGAAGGATTCCGGCGTCGCCGGATAAATCTGCGATGCGCAAACTCAGGGTTGAACGGATGACCATGAACCCTTAGAGAAAAATGTTCCTTGGACCACCCCCGAAACGGCTACCTAGTGTAAGTGTGGACTAAAGTTTGTCGCTTAGCTTGTAGGAGCGTTTGAAGTAAAATCACACATTTCCCATAGTAATTTCCATGTAAACTTTAACCCCCGAGCGACAAGCCAGTTTTCAACCAAATGAGCTCAAATTTGATATGAGAGTCCCTATGGGTACCCTCTACTAGATGGACTTTATTTCAGCCAGATCCGAGCACTTTCGAAAAAATGACCCACCCTATTACATATAGTTATTTCACCAGTATTTTCACTTACATTTTTTTTTTAAGTTGAAGTTTATTTTTTTTCAACTTGATTGGCCTCGCTTGATTTTCAAAATGAAAATCAACCATTTTTTAAAGAAATACTTACTTGCAGAGCTAGTTTACAAAATAATACGTACTTTAACTAAATGTTAGGTTCAATTTTTTTTCCAGATAATCCACCTTTTTTATTTTTTTTTTTCATTTAATTTATAATTTTGTAAAGAACAGTTTAGGAATCATTAAAAATAATGAGCTGTAACAAGATAACATAGCTTTTTAATGTGAACCCCAAATTGTAAATTCTAATGATATTGCGATTAAAATGTCATCATCGCGTTCTCCTATAGTAAAGCCACGATGCTCATGTACTTCATTTCGTTTAACAATGTTCTGCTACGTTCATCTGTTGATCGTTTTCATTGGCATCGGTTCAGTACAGTCCGAGTGTAAAAATCATACCCAGTTTGTTCTTGATTTGACAAACAATTACCGAAATAGCACCGGCTGTTCACAACCAGGTAAAAGCTACAATCTAACAATTTCCGCAAGCCGATTTCCCGAAAATGTTACCACAAACACCGACTTCATCAAAGCCCTTCGGGCAGTGGGAGGCCGCGTCGAGTGCTACACGTTTCAATTTAGCTTGTTTCAAGTCTCCTCTAATATTGGAATAACTATAAGCATCTTCTGCGGCCATAAGAAAGTGATTGGAATGATCCATTCAGGACCCCGTGAACAGTTTAATTAGCCCAACGGAAGCAAAGTTTTGCTGAGTCCGGAGTGTAAAGGTTTTGGAAAAAGATACACCTTTAAGTTTGACGCTCAACCTAGGATCGAACTGCGCGATTCCGATGCGTTTGTGGAGTTCGAGAAGGAGTCGTTTGGTTCAGGAAACGAAACTTGCAGCTGTACGGAAATGGATCAATTTAATCGGGCAAAGTGGGAGTGTCTGGAAAGTAGCACAAACTGGATCAATATTCATTAGGGTTTTTTTTTTGGGGTTATATCGCAGGAAATAAAGAAATTTTCAAATTAAAGTAAATTAATTGTCATTCTGAGCTTATGGTTTAGCTTTCAGCAACACCTACAATAGATTTCTCCTTATCGCACTACCACGTTGCGCATTTCCGTTAATTTTATATGCTCGATACGTGGCATGTGTGAGTGTGTGTGCGTTCTCCGGACAACCGCGGAATGTGCAGAGCTTCCGCTATCCGACGTGCATTCCGGTCCTGCAGTTTCTTCCTTCCAGTTTCGGATCGTGTCTCTAGCTGTGGAAATTGAAAGTGAAAATGGGCCAAGAATTGCCAACAGTTGACACGTACATTGGTTTTCGCGTTCCGGGCCTGGGGATACAAAGTTTCGCTATTTGCCTGGCGCTGTCCGGGGGTTTGGAGTGCGAATTCTTGTAATTCCATTTGCGAATTTGTACGTGCAAGTCGTAAACGAATTTTCGGGGAGGTTTACTATTGACGACCGCGTGGAACCATGTTCGATGCGTGACCTGGGCGTGACATGTTTGAACTCGACAAGATGGGTGAAATTCATGGAGGACGTTTTGTCATGTTTATTTTTTTTAAGAAATTTGTTTTTTTGATCTCGGATCGCTTTGCACTCTTCGACAAAATCTTGAATGAAGCGAAGAATGTCTAATCTTTTGATGATCATTAAAACAAAAAAAAATACAAAGAACATTTCAAACATTCCACTCAACTCTAGCCCACAAAAAAGTCCTCCAAACCGAGCGAACGATTTCACAGAAACCAAACTAGGTCCACGACAATCCTCACGGATCTCCAAACAAGAATTGGCCCATAACTCACTGACCATTTTCGGTCGAGACTCCTGCTGCTGCCAGCCAGCCACCACCACACAGATCGCATCGTGCTGTGAATGGCTGAGCAAAAGAACAAGTTCTGAACACTTCTTCTGCTGAAACTCCACTTCTTCACAGGAGGAACACTGTGTGCTGAGTTTCTCTAATTCAAACTCGTTTGATTTTTTTTCCTTTCCTGCCCCTTTTGTCTCCACCGGGGGCATAACTTTGCGTTTTTTTACTGCTGCTGCTGGTTCTAGACTAGTTGCTGAGCTGAGCTCCTTAAGTTCTTGTCCCACCAAGTTAACTAACTAACTAGCCAGCCAGCGGTCTGGCACACGGCGGCGGTTCCTCCAACTCAACCAGCAACGGTTTTTTTGTTCACGAGTTGGCGCGCAAAAATTCTCACACGAATCATGTTCGAAAACGGATTGGAATTGGAGTGTGTAAAAGAGCAGAATCATAAAACAGTTTTGAGCCCGATCCCACCTCCCTTGCTTCGAACTTTTTCCTTTTTCCTTCCTCATTTTGAAACTTCCGTTCTTCGAAGAAGGATTTTTTCCCTCGATTTCTTTTTAGTTTTTTTTTGCTCTTTGGTTTTGTTTCTGTTGTTTTACGATTATTTTGCGAAACCAGAACCTAATAATAATCGCGCGCGCGTTCACAAAACGCCAGTCGTCGTCGCCGTGTCTTGGATTTGGTTTCGGTCGTTAAACCAGGGTTGAATTTTTTTGCTCGGCGGTGTGATTTTTTAATGAGTTGTCTATTTTGCTCAAATTACGCCATCTCGAGTCTTTAACTGATTTCAGGGGGGAAAGGCGATATTTGCGAGGATTATGTGCTTGGAAAGTGATGGTTTTCTGTTCTGGTCGGTGACGATTGCTTCCGCAGTTTTGAACAGTGACAAAATGAATACCGTTAACCGGGGTGACATTGATAGGATTCAACTTATTTTGGAATATTTTCCAACTGGTAAGATTTTTCACAAAATTATTATCTTTGAAACATGTACTGGGATAGGCCACCCAAGATCTATGCAGTATTTAAGAAAAAAAAATATTTGTTTTTGATAATGTCAAGAAAAATATTACGTTGAAAATTCTCATTTAGAATTTCAGGGTGACTCATAGTTTTTCTAGTTGAAATCAGAATAAAGTTGTTTCAAATTTTATTTTTACGTCAAATGGACCAAAATGTATGTTGCTGATAAAATTATTAAGAAAAAAAAATATTTTAGTTAGCTAATTTTATATTTATTTAACAAAAAACTAATGAATTTCAGGAAAAATTGTTAAAAAATCTGAATTATGCATGAAATTGGTAAAAACTTGATTTGTTTGTAAAATTTTTTTTTCTCATTTTAAACTGAATTCGAAGCACGAATCAAAAGTTTTCACATTTTCTATGAAACTTGTTCTACTGAAAATGCTTATAAATTTGGAGTTTTTTTAAATTATGTTTTAAAAACATATAATACTATTTATTTACAAACTTATTTATCCTTCTCTTAGTGAAGAATCTGAAAATGCATTCCTTTTTTCGTTTTGAAATCATGTTCATTGCAGCCATGCCAGATATACAGATAAATCTGTATTATACAGATTTTTCGATCCCAAAAATCACAAAAAATCTGTATATACAGATTTGTTTAAAATGATCTTGTTTAAAAATTTCAACAATTTAATCATTGAATTATGCTTTAATATGATTAAAAACTTAAATCTGTTGTTTAAAGTCTAAAAAAATCTTTCATGGCTTCGAATTTGACATGATACAGATAAAATACAGATTTATTTTTCAGAAAATAAAGATATCCCTCAAAATAATCTCAAAATAATTCTGACAGTATACAAATATTAAATTATTAAAAATCTTTGTGAGGTACTGCAGTTAACTGTACATCGAAAATTTCCTGAAATTCTAATGATTTTTGAACATTTTGAACATGCTAACAATGATTCTTAACACAAGGAAATGCATTATAAATTTATACCAAGTGATTCACTTAAATTTACTTAGAAATTTAGAAGATCTGTGAAAAAAATGCCTCCTGAGATAAGTGCAGTGCTTCTGGGGACGCGCAGTTCTGTTTTTTCGCGATAATTTTCATCTCTTTTGTGTGGCTGTTTGTGTGCATGGGGTGATTGGTCAGTATAGTTGAATAATGCCGTCATAAGTGCTGTGCTTATAGGGACGCGCAGTCCTGTTTTTAGCGATAATTTTCGTCTCTTTTGTGTTGTGTTGTGTTGGAATAATGTTCCGTCAGTACAAGCGGATGGTTAGGTTTGTGTGCAAAATGAAAAAAAAAACAAATTAGGATTGTGAGATGGATTTTTGTGGTGTTCTTTTTGTGCTGTATTCGCGATCGTGAAAATCAGGAGTGAGTTGCGCTGTTGCTATAAAACAAGATCGACCTTGGAATTTATTTGTATTAATCGGTGAGTTATTGTGTGCTTAAAGCCCTTTCTTCATCCTCGCTGGTTGGATGACAATTTGACGGTTGAGTACGTTAGTTTTATCGCGTAAAATAATATTTTGATTCATCAAAAACGTTGTGTGGTGCGCGAGTCTTTTTTTTGTGTTGAAAAGACCTTCCCATAGCTCCGTAGCTCGGAGGGCTCGACGTCGGTTGTTTGTGTGTTGAGCCCTCTCCATAGCATCGTAGCTCGAGAGGCAACGAAAATCAATACCTCATCTAGCTAACAGAAAGAAGATCGGAAGGCATTTGATGGTTGAGTTCGTAGCGTCTATTCCGTAACAAATTTATGAATTAAGGGTGCACAGCAACCAAGGAAGTTGTTATCTTCTTATTCCAAAATAGACAAACTTACGGACCCAATCCTGCAACAATCTGATTGTAAAAATAGGCAAATTTTGTTATAAATCGCTTAGTAGACAGTACTTTAAGGAATAAATAAAAAATTATGTCGAAAGTTCCCGTAGTTTTGAAAATACTAAAATATCTGTAACTAAAATCTTGGTGCAAAAGCTCTGGTTGATGTGCACCGTTAAATGGGTATATAATTAAAAATCAGACTACGCTATCATTGCAGCATTGTGTTTAACACCTCATTCTATAAATAAACATTATTTGGCTTTATCTTTCCACAGCCGGCTGTCTAAGATTAAACCATTTCATTTAAAATTTAACAACAGTTAAATGGGAAATGTCTCATCCGCAGCATCCGATTGCTTGCCTTGAGAATAATATATAAGACCTTTCAACAAACACTATGATTTTGGGTCGCATCATCATCTTCTATGATGAATCCTGACCAAGCACCCTATCCAACTAACTAATTTTCAGGTTCCTTGCGCTTGTGAGGTGTAAGCACAGAGTAAATCAGCTGCCCTAGTAGCAACCTGCGCTAACTAACATTCCCGTCCCTTAAAATCGAGATCTACAAACTGACATGGCGGGCGCCGTTGGTGGCCAATGACTGTTACCTATTCGCAACTGATCTAGTTTTAGCAATCATGGTGTTTTATCTTTTAGGCGCATTCATACATGCTGTTGATAAGGGAAACACCACTAGATCTTCGAAGCCTATGATCAGTAGTGCTGAAAGGATATTACGGTTCTGTTCAGCAACGGAGGGGCAACCATGGGTGGTCTCTCATGCTCATGCTCATGCTCATGCTCTGTGAAAAAAATGCCTCCTAATTTTTTACCGATTTTGAAAACTAAAATGGAAAAATATAAGCAGCCATATTCTATAAAATTTTAGGAATTTTCCGAGTCCCGAGATTTTGCTTATTAAAAATGTGCAGTGACCTCGGGATTTGATTGTTTTCGCTCAATATTATGTATATCAATATTACTGTTTTTTTCCTATTTAAATTTCAAATTTCAAGCTCAACCTTCGAAAATTCTAGGCAAAAAAATCACAAAAAGTTATGATACTACCGAAAGTTTGCAAAAAATAAATAAAATCATGAAAATATTTTCATCTCTTAAATCCAATTTTTTTTAAAGTTTTAAAGTGCTCTTTTTGATTAAACATACAAAATTAACGATATGTAGTTTTTAAAATAGGTAGGTAATAATCAACTGTACAAGTTTATTTTTATTTGAAATTTTTATGTTTTGTTATGTTTTTGGGATTTTCAATAATATTTTACCGTTTTCCGGGAAAAATTAATGCTCTAAATATTTTTTGTGAAAAATTTTTTTCTAAAATTTATGGGAAAGGGTTATTTTTTGAAAAGAATTATTTTTTAGGGAACATTAATAAACCTCGTGAAAACTTTTTTGAAATTACAGACCAAATCATTTTTGTATGGAGCATGGACAATCGCACCCCCCCCCCCCCTTAGGCGTGTACGTGGTTTATGGATAGTCCCTAACGTATAAAATTGGTTATTTTTATCCTTGACATGACCAGATTAGAAGCACATTACTTTAAAAAATCGTATCGGTATTTTGTTTTGGTTATTTGATAATATTTGATATTTCATAAAATATAAATGAAAAGAATATGGATTTAGGTAATATTTTTTATTGTTTACACCAATTTAATAATAATATCATTGAGAATATTAGTTTATAATTTTGAACTGAAAACTTAAACAATATTCAAAAGTCTTATAACATAATAAATTACATTAAATAAATTCGATTCGATGTAAGATTCAATGGCAAATTTTAAATAATAAAACAGTTAATGTTTTTAAAATTCTAATATAATTCATTCATATAATCTGAGTTTATTTTTAGATTTTCAAACCATTTTTGCTTGATTTTTATGCATGAATTTATTTAACAATCATTCTTTTTTCATTACATTATTGGTGGTTTGAAATAGTTTTGACACATCTATAATGATTTTTTAATAATTTAAGTTCTTATTGGTTTGATGTTAAATTTAGATAAAAAAATCCTTGCAATATATTCTTAATATGCATGGAACTTTCAACCACATTTTAATTTTAACTCCACCCCTGGCCGATCGCGATCACCCGCGCGCCACGCAAGTACTCGCGGCCTCACGCTCATTCATTCAATTCAGACATTTTTCGACGGAAAAAATGATCATAAAAATAAAAACAACATTACAGCAGCAGCAGCAGCAGCAACTCGAGAACAACATCACGCAGAAAATGCCCACTCCGGAGCGGGGCCCCCCAATTCCGTCCCATCCCTCCCGCAGGAGGACTCCAAAAACTGGCCTCGGCGGCCGACGTCGCCACCGAGAATGCGAGAAATGGCCGCAGAGGACCAACCTAATAAAAAAATAATCCAACCGAAACAACAAAAACGTGAAGCCCATATTGTTTTACGGCCCCGGAGCAGGTTCTAGTCGCGCTGGACGACCAAGTTCTGAACGCCGCGAAGAAGACGTGACGATCTCGGCTAAAGTGGCTCACGATAAGTAGCTAGCAATACGCCAACTAGTCGACGAGGACCGCGGCTTAGTCGTGGGTTTTAGGCCGGTTGATGCGTGTAAGCCTATTAAAATATGCAGCGAGAAATTCGTGGTAAAAGGTGTCTTTGCTAACAGTTTCGTTTCATTTTATATTTCTTATTATGAACGCCTCCCCCTTTCTCACCTGCTGACACCCCGGTCGGGTCGTCAAAATACGTGTGGATACGTTAGTTAGTGGACCGATTTGGTAATGGCTTTAGTGGGAGGACTAGCTCATTCAGGTGGAACCTCCTCCCCCGATTCGGCAAAAGGTGAGTCGTGTGGTAATTGTCATCACTATTCATGACGGTAAGTACGCCATGAATTACCCCAAAAATGTGTAATGTGAGGGCGGAATCGATTTCAGTTTCAACGCGTGATGATTTGGGCCAATATTTGGTTTGACTCGAACACGTCTAGCAGCTGTAAAGGATAGTTTGAGAAAATACATTCAGGTAGGTTTTTTTTTTTTGTGTAGAAAAACGTGCTCAGGGTACAAATAAAACAGAACATGATTAATTTATTGAGTTTTATTCTAAATATCTATACTTTAATTAAGTTTTCATCATTTCTCATTTCTTATTTCACTTTTCTTATAACATATTGCTCATTTCTCGATTCTCATTACTCGTTTCTCATTTCTCATTTTTCATTTTTCTTTTTTCTTTTTTCTTTTTTCTTTTTTCTTTTTTCTTTTTTCTTTTTTCTTTTTTCTTTTTTCTTTTTTCTTTTTTCTTTTTTCTTTTTTCTTTTTTCTTTTTTCTTTTTTCTTTTTTCTTTTTTCTTTTTTCTTTTTTCTTTTTTCTTTTTTCTTTTTTCTTTTTTCTTTTTTCTTTTTTCTTTTTTCTTTTTTCTTTTTTCTTTTTTCTTTTTTCTTTTTTCTTTTTTCTTATTTCTTTTTTCTTTTTTCTTTTTTCTTTTTTCTTTTTTCTTTTTTCTTTTTTCTTATTTCTTTTTTCTTTTTTCTTTTTTCTTTTTTCTTTTTTTTTCTTTTTTCATTTTTCATTTTTCATTTCTCATTTCTCATTTCTCATTTCTCATTTTTCATTTCTCATTTCTCATTTCTTATTTCTCATTTCTCATTTCTCATTTCTCATTTCTCATTTCTCATTTCTCATTTCTCATTTCTCATTTCTCATTTCTCATTTCTCATTTCTCATTTCTCATTTCTCATTTCTCATTTCTCATTTCTCATTTCTCATTTCTCATTTCTCATTTCTCATTTCTCATTTCTCATTTCTCATTTCTCGTTTCTCATTTTTCATTTCTATTTTTTTTTTCTCATTTTTCATTTTTCATATCTCATTTCTCATTTCTCATTTCTCATTTCTCATTTCTCATTTCTCATTTCTCATTTCTCATTTCTCATTTCTCATTTCTCATTTCTCATTTCTCATTTCTCATTTCTCATTTCTCATTTCTCATTTCTCATTTCTCATTTCTCATTTCTCATTTCTCATTTCTCATTTCTCATTTCTCATTTCTCATTTCTCATTTCTCATTTCTCATTTCTCATTTCTCATTTCTCATTTCTCATTTCTCATTTCTCATTTCTCATTTCTCATTTCTCATTTCTCATTTCTCATTTCTCATTTCTCATTTCTCATTTCTCATTTCTCATTTCTCATTTCTCATTTCTCATTTCTCATTTCTCATTTCTCATTTCTCATATCTCATTTCTCATTTCTCATTTCTCATTTCTTATTTCTCATTTTTCATTTCTCATTTCGCATTTCTCATTTCTCATTTCTCACTTAATCTATTAATATCATGTTTAATTTTTAATGCATTTGCTTAGAATATATTTTTCGATAGTATAGTGGGTTTTGAAGCATAAAAACTACAAAAAAAATCACAAAACACCATATTATTTTCGAAAACACTCAAATATTTATAATTAGCTATAAGGGTATCAAACGAAGCAAAATTTGGTATGCTTTGACACTGATCTAGTATTTTTGGAATTAAATGCTTTAGTTTTTACAAATTACCGTATTTTTTCAAGAATTCTCAAATTTTCTTAATTGGCAACATGGGTATCAAACGAAACATGGGTATCAAAACGAAGCTCAATTTTGCATGCATTTTCACTGTTTTATAGTTTTTTTTTTTTTGAATAAAGGCCGTTGCAAATATTTTTCAAAGTTTATGTCGCCCCCCCCTTCAAAATTGGTCTGAAAAATCAGGGGGCAAAAAAAAAATATTTTTCCAAAAAACTTCAAAATTTTCATGAAAATAGAAGTCGAATCAACTGAAAACCTTCTAAAATGCATTTTTCTGCATTGATAGTAATATTTAGCATGTTTGGGCTTGTTTGAAAATGTTTTGAATTTTTATAAAATTTTAATATACTGCACCGCAAAAAAAAATATTTTTCGCAAAAAATAAAATGTTCGTCAATTATGTATCAAACGAAGCAATTTTTGCATCCATTTCCACAAAATACCGTATTTTTTTGAAAGTACTCAAATTTACAAAATTTGCAACTTGGGAATCATACGAAGGGAAATTTGGTATGCTTTTTCATTTTTATTAGAGATTTTTTTGGCTAAAAAATACAATTTTCACAAACGTATTTTAAGAAAAAACTAAAATTTTCATAATTTGTAATATCAAACGAAGCGAAATTTTGCATGCATTTTCACTGTTTTAGAGTTTTTCGAATGAAATAATAAAATTTTAACAAAATATTGTATTTTTTGATACTAATACTGCAAATTATGAAAATTTTAGCATTTTCGAAAAATACGGTATTTTGTGAGAATTTGAGTATTTAACAAAAAATACGGTGTTGTGTGAATCAGCGGAGAATGACCCAATATTCATTTCTCATTTCCAGCGATGGAATAATCATCATCAAAAGAAAATCTTTAGATGTTCATCAAAAGAAAAATTCCGAAAGGAGCATGGCTCTCCTCTCTCACGCACGAAAGATCGGTAAAAACAATTTAAAAATTATTATTCGGCGGAACATCTTTATCACTACTACACTTGCAAGTGTAACGTCACACTTCGAAAAATGACCTGTCACACTTTGTAGATAGGCAATGTGTGTAAACAATGTGAAATCAATATTTTTTAGTGGTGCTGAAAAGGAAATTCACAAAAAATCATCAGCAGATTGATTTTCTTGGAGAATTTCGGGAGCGATTTTCTTTTGCGTGATTTGCCTCCTCTCGCGAACTTTCATCGCGAGTGAAAAAAGTTCGCAAGCGAATTTTCTTATTTCTAATTTCTCATTTCTCATTTCACATTTTGATTTGTCGATCCTCATTCTCATTTTGTTGAAGATATTTTTTCAGATTTAATTCTTTTACATTTATTTTGACGCAGAGAAATATGCTTTTGAACTTTAGCAGCACTTTATCAATTGCTCACATTTATAGTCGATTTCTAATTTTTATATATATCAGTCAAAACATTACAATCTTAAAAGGTATACCCATGAAATCCTGCCTACAAGGTGGCAACTCCCAGTTCCTCGCGAGAAAAAGAAAAAATACACTGGCCGGCAGGCCGAAAGCTACCGGTTTGCGACCGCGCACGAGTTCAAACTCGTCTTGCCCTAGACTCCTGTCCGATCGGCCCCATAATAGTAGTTCTTCAAGTTCTCCACGGCCGGCGTTGAAAGCGCAAACAAGGGCGGATCATCGTGGGGTAGCTTCTGGGGTCTGTGCGTGCGATGGTCAGAAGACACGACTGACGTTAAGAAGCTGGCTGACGGCTTCCTGGGGCTGCCGGCCTGCCAGCGAGAGACAGAGAGAGGAAGAGAAGGATTAAGGGCGATTAAGTAATGTTGCGAGCGAGCGGTAGCAGAACTACGAGAGGTCTGGTCAGTCTGGACGCCTCTTATTGAATTGAACATATATTACAGATATTTTGCTAAAGTGGAGCTGCTGCTGCGGTTGGTGATGGCCTGCCTGTGAATAACGGACTCCATGATTGCTGGATATCGGTGGTGATCTAAAGTGGACCGGGAACCTCGTACGTGTGTCAACGCGGTTCTGCCAGCTTTACAGCGGTTCTCTCTCTCTACATGATCTTTTATTGCACACTTCTGCTGAAAAGTTACCGAGCGAGTCATTATGAAGGGAATACGGCCCATAAGAATCATTTCAACCTTCGTTTAAGCATACCATAAACATTTATCTGCTGGTTCGATAACATCAAGTTCCTGGGTTCTGCCAATCCCAACGGGTCCCGTAATTCAATTAGGACTGATTTTATAGGACAATTAAACTTCCATCCCTTGCCAGCTCCCTCCCAACCCAAAAGGTGATATAAATTCCGTACCTCCAGGCAGTAAGATAAAGATATTTACCGGTTGTTATTGTTTCGTTCAGTATACCTGCCCGGCCGTGGAATGCCGATAAGTGCCGCCGCGACCTAGCGCCAGGGCAAAAAAGCAAAATCAGCAAACCAACCAAAACCAACCTCAACTCCCGGGATATCTCCAGCCCATCAGGGACTAGGCAACAGCAGGAGTGGGGCAACAAATCCTCGCTAATCCTCATCAATCCATCTACTTTCGCCGGTTCTTTATTATTATGAGCAGCAGCAGCTTTTTTTCGCACACCCAATATCTAACCGACTACTCCTCCTACTAGCTAACTAGCCAGGGATGAAGGGAAAATCCCAAAGTCAGACACTGGCTGGCTGGCTGACGGACTGAAGCGATTAAGGAGAGGTCCTCGACAACCGACCCTAGGACGTTTAAGGTAAGAGCTACTGATGAGGGATGATCGTAACGAGCGATAATGAGCGAGGCATGTAATTAAAAGAGTCGCTCTTTAAAAGAAGGCCTTTCGGGATGGGTAGTGGGTGATTTTGGGATTTGGAAAAATAAGGTTCAAGAGTAAGTCAAGTTGCTTGTGAAAAATATAAGAACTTCAACATGACTTTGTTTAATTGTGGAATCTTACTAGCTAGTACAGTTTTGTAGTTGATTTAGGCCACAGTGTTGTTTTGAGGTTTTAAATTTTCTTGGAATCATTTTTCCTCCATTTTAAATCCATTTTAGATTTTCAAAAATTATTGGAAGGAATTTTTTGATGGATAAACTTATTTCATGTGACAGTAATTGATGTTTGTCCAAGACAAGGTATGTAAAATTATCAAACTCACTTTTCTCAGCGACTATAATTGTCATGCCTAAATGCCTCATGAGCTGCTATTATTTTTAGTCGCAAAAATCGTTTTACGTTTCTTCGAATAGTGCTTTAAATTTTAATTTTAAATAAATAAATAAAAATGAGAATGGGTGTTGAATACAGTTCGATAATATTTCATATAAATTAATATTATTTTCTTTAAAAAATTTCTCTATCCTAATATGTGACTCCAAAAATACACCTAAGTTATCGGATTTTCGAAGATCTAAGAGGTTGTTCCTTAAGATATTTAAGAATTAAAGAATGTAACCTATGTTAGCCTCAGGACACTGTGCCCGGAATTCTTGCATTTTTGAGTTAAATCATAGCTTACAAAATAGAAATTTAAAAATAAATATAAAAACAAAGGTTTTGCACTGGGCCTAGCAAGCATTATTGAAGAAATTTTTAAAGGTTAACTTTTGTTAGTTTGATTTTTTTTTTAGTTTTTGGGTTTTGAGTTAAAGAATTTTTGAATTTTAATTTTTGTTTTCCCAGATTTTTAAACTGTCATTTTTTTTGCTTTTTAAATTTCAGAGTTTTTCTATTTAAAAAAATTTTAAACTTCCGTTCCCAAATATTTTTCAAACTTCATGTTATTTGTTTTATTTAAATTGTCATCCGCGTGAAATCCACGCCTGAACAAGATTAGCCATCAAATCCGAGCCAGATCCACGCCGTCCGTAACAACCCTGAAATTAGAAAAAAAACAAAACCCTTTGAAAAAATAAAAAAATAAGGTGACTTTGATAGCCCGCGGTGACTTTGATAGGTTTTTCAAATGCCCGTCAAATTAATATCTAAACATTTTTGAGAATTTTGAGTATGTCGAACATATATGCAAAAATGAGACTGTTTACTTTGATGTATCAAAATTAGTGGCTAAATCAAATTTCTATCAATGTCACCCCGGGCTACCAAAGTCACCCCAGTTTACGGTACTCAAAGTTGCAGCAAAATTACACAATAGTAAGATTTTAAAAACCTTTTTTTTTTCATTTGGATATTGTGATTTGGATTTTTTTTTACTGGGATATTTATTTTTTAAGGTTATTAACGATAATATTATTGAGACTCGGTAACGATAAAGATAGTTCTATCGTTATCGTCGGGACGATAACGAAATACTTTTTTTTTAATTTGCAATATGGGTACCAAACGAAGCGAAATTTTGTTTCCTTTTTCATTTCATTAGTGATTTTTTTTTGGAAAATACTAAAATTTTCACAAATTACAGTATTTTTTTTTTAAATACTAAAATTTTCAAAATATGCAACGTGGGTATCAAACAAAGCGAAATTTGGTTTGCCTTTTCTTATGAATATATTTTTTTTTGGAAAATATAATAATTTTCACAAATAACCATTTTTTTTTTCGAAAATACTAAAAATATTTAAATATGCAATATGGGCATAAAACGGCGCAAAATTTTGAATACGCAATTTGAATGTATGGATGAAGTATGCAAAATTGCGCTTTGTTTGATACTCATATTGCAAATTATGAAAATTTGAGTATTTTCGAAAAAAATGTGGTATTTTGTGAACATTTCAGTATTTTACAAAAACACTTCAATAAAGTAAAAGAAACATATAAAACTACGCTTCGTTTGAAACACATTTTAAAAATTTTAGTATTTTCGAAAAAAATACGGTAATTTTTGAAAGTTTTAGTTTTAAAAAAAACTCTAATAAATTGAAATAGCATACAAAAATACTAATGAAAAAGCATACAATTTCTGAAAATATGATATTTTGTAAAAAAAATAGTATTTCCAAAAAAACAAAAAAAAACTCTAATGAATTAAAAAAGCTTACAAAATTTCAATTCGTTTGATACCCATATTGCAAATTATGAAAATTTGAGTATTTTCGAAAAAAATACGGTATTTTGTGAAAATTTTAGTATTTTACAAAAATACTTTAATAAAGTGAAAGAAACATACAAAATTTCGCTTCGTTTGATACCCATATTGCAAATTATAAAAATTTTAGCAGTTTCGAAAAATACAGTATTTTGTGAACAATTTTAAGTACATATTTTACTTTGAAAGCATTGAAAATTTAACATGATTTGGTTGAATTCATTGATTTCAGAATTATTTTAAAAATGAGTTATTGTCCATTATCAGCATTAAGATTAACGCCGATAGAATTATCAAAATAACGATAACGATAGATTATCGTCATCGTCCCGACGATAATATTAACGACGGGACGATAACGACATAATAAAAAAATGAAATGAAATGAAATAATTTTATCGATTAACAACCTTGGTAAATATGTATTAACTATTAGAAATATGGAAATAAATGTTTGTTTTTGAAATAGAAATGATTTCAAAGGCATTCTTAAGTTTCATAAAATGTTGGCTCACTTGTTGATTGAAAAATAAAAAATATCAATTATTTCGCTCAGTTAAATTTTATTTTTGAAAATGATTAAGTGCAAGAAAACTGTTAAAAGTAACTACTTGCATGCAACATGAAGCAAAAAGAAGATTTTTTCAGCTTCGTCGTATTTTTCCAACTCAGTAAACCTCGTTGGATAAATGTTTAACTCGTGCTAAAAAAATCATGTTTTGCAGTAAGTTCCTTACAGTTTTTTATGCAATTCCAAAAAAAAAACGCTTATTGAATGGAATTTTATGTCAAACATTCATGTATATAGTAAATTCACCGTTCAAAACAAAAAAAATATATATTGAAAACTTTTACTTTTCGATACTACTGGTATTGTAAGGTCTTAATTTTCCATTCAGTTATTTTTGGTAAGGAAAAGTAGGCCGTTTCGGACAGGAAAAGTTAACAGTTTTACAGTGGAATTGCAGAAATATAATTGTATATGTCTTTTTTTGTTTAGAATATGACAAAATTTTCACAATTTTTACTTCAGTCAAGCCGTCTTGGATGACATTAACATTAAAACATATTAGCAATCCTCTTGCTCAATATTCACTGACGTATGAATAAAATCTTTATATAAAAAGTAACCTACACCAGGTTTAAAGGTATTCTTACAGCAACAGTTTTAAAACGATTTTCTTGAAAATAATGTGTTTTGCAACAATTTTTGTAGAAAATCACAATTAAATATTTCATCTTTCATTTAATTTCATTAAACCTGTGTTTTGTTCTTCATCCGACAGAATTAATTATTAAAGGAATATTTATCTTAAATTTCAAAAAATTCAGAGATAAATAAAATGGCAAACTGCAATCGATGTTAAATAAAATAATATTTCAATCTAATATGATACTTTATTTCATTCAAAAATTTTATTTTTTGTGTAAACATCATTAAAAGCACGTGTAACATTAAAAAAAATCAATGCCTGGCTGCAATGTTTTAAAGGACTAATTATTCGAAAGGATTTTTGTATTTTTTAACTTCAACATTACAATATATTTAAAGAACACAAGGTTTATTTCGGTTTACTGAATCCAACTTATAATTTCTGAGATGTTCTCCAATTACATAAAATTTTGGCTCGATTGTTGATTTATGGAATGAAAAAATATCAATTATGTTGCTATATGCATCATTCATTGATTAAATTAATGTTATTATAATTACAAAAAAAAATCTCATAGCAAAAAGACAAGTACGTTAAATAATCAAGAACTGTTCGTTAGGTGGCAGTGCGTGGCCGTGCGTTACGCTGTCCGCTTTGTAAGCGGATGATTCTGGGTTCGATTCCCATCTGCTCCAACCTTCCATCGGATGAGGAAGTAAAATGTCGGTCCCGGCCTTGGTTGTTAGGCCGTTAAGTCATTCCAGGTGTAGGAGTCATCTCCATGCCATAAGTACAAACAACACACCAAACCAAGCCTACTCCGGTGGAATCGCTGGCGGTGGTTGGACTCGCAATCCAAAGGTCGTCAGTTCAAACACTGGGGTGGAAGGTTCCTTGGAGTAGAAAGAGGTTTGGGTGCTCTCCCCATTCAAGCCTTCGGACTCCTAGGTTCGAGCAGAAACTTGAAATAGAGACCACAAAAGACCTGGGGGTCGTTAAAGTGGATGGTTTGATTTATTTTTTGTTCGTTAGGTGAAAAACCCGCGCTTCAGTGAGGACCACAAATCATCGTCCTGTTTCCTTTCGATACACCTCAACTCGTTACCTTTCGAGCCGGGTCATGATTTGAAAAGTGGTGTTCATCGCTAACCCGACAACATGCTTTTTTATCAGTCCCCCCGCAGTGTAAAGAGGCCTTTTCTAATCGCAGAGAGCAAAAGGGAGAGGAAACACGTAAACGCATTAAACAAATTAATGAAAAACAGACAAGTAGATAAAACATAAAAACACCAACTCTCAACTCAAGTCCAACTCCAAGTCGGTGGCAGAAGGGTTGTCCCGTCCCAAGCTGCAACCCGTAAAGAGTTGTTTTATAACGGGGCGCAATAATATATAGAATCCATTAATTTTCCAACAAAATTTTATGACTCACGCAGGATGTGACTGCTTAAGATATGCTGGAGTTTGCTGCCTCTTTCTGCTGGGCTGGTAATGGGTCTTGTTGTAAGGTGCATGGAACACATGTGTTTTCTGCCTTCGGTCTGTCTATCTCGATAGTTTAAGTTTTTAAGGAGCATTCGGGGTAGTTTTATGCATATTTTATATGTAATTTGAAATTCTACGAGAGCGATGAAGGCGACGACGACGAGTGCGATCCATTTCCTCCTCCAGGTTTGGTAGCATGCATTGCAATGCCGACCAGTTATGATATGGCTACAGTATTAAAGGTGGAATTTTGACGTTTTATAACCCGGTTTTGTTCGTTTTCATTGGTTTATTAGCTTTGAGAGTCTGCATGATACTCTGGGTAAATATGTACACACACTTCATGGTGAGGAGTTCAATAAGAACGTAATTAAAAACAGTTTTTGAATTGTACAAATTCTACACATTGGTTTAAAATTTATTGGTTGTAACATCCTTGAAAGATAATTAACCTTACCCTTTCAGATCAGCTAAAAGCTGTTTTTCATGAACGACCTATTAATCTATCCTAAGTTATCAGCGATTCTACTTCAAACTAGCACGATTTAAAATGCTTTGGCTCAAATTTGGCCTGGGAATTTCTTGGCCCAAAAAAAAAAAAGACTCGGATTTTTTGTTTGTCAATTAGGGTGGTCCTTTTCGAAACAGGGTAGCTAAAAATGGCGTTTTATGACGACTTTCGCATAGAAAATTATTAAAAAATGACATCTCCAGAACGGCTGAACCAATTTCATCTCTTTTAGTTGAGCTTTGAATGAAAAATACTCAGACATTTTTAAAACTCAGCTGAATACACTTACAGATCAAATGAGACTTGTTTGTTGATTTAAAATCTTGGGACCAAGAGGTCACAGCTGAAAATATTTTTCTATGGATTTTCAGGAAACATTGTGAATATTTATTGACCATGCGTCTCCAGCAAATGTACGAGATACATTTTGATGGAGAATCATGGGTCTTTTACCTTGATTTTTCAGCGAAGATCTGATTATATTTTTTTGCTTCAAAAAGTCATGTCTTAGAATACTATCATTGGATTATCATCATTTTATGTAATATAACGTAAAACATCTTGCAAAACCATAGACAAATATTTTAAGTTGTGAGCTCGTCGGTGCCGAGACCTTCAAACTAGCAAACCAAATTTTCATTTAATTTGTAATTGCATCTTAATTTTTTTTAAGGGCT
>NC_068938.1:205769366-205825846 GCF_016801865.2 Culex pipiens pallens
TCGTCGCCATCGTGCTAACTTGTCGTACGTGCCTTTTGGGCCAAATTGAGTTAAGAACGCCATTTTGTGCAGCTCACAAAGCCTCACCTTTTGACCTTCACAGATCCCCAAAATTCGATTTCAATCCTGAGATATTCACCAAATCCGAAAAAACTCCGTGCATTTTTGTCACTTTACATACGAAAGAAGTTTCAATCTTGTCGTGCTATCTTGTCACTCCCTGAAAATCGATGTAAGTGTGACAATTGGCCAAAGGGATTTCAGGTCAGGATGCGTTTGACGCACGTACAAGTCAGACTACCGTAAACATTTATAATTATAACTCGGGACTCCAGCAACCAAATACAACCAAACTTCGGGACAATGCACAGAATGGTCAACCAAACAAAACGTGTTTGTTATTGTTTAGATTGCGTGCTCTAGTTTTTGTTTATTCAAGGTCAAATATTAAAACGCGTTTTTCTCGGAACGTCAAAATGGCGGGTGCGACATGATAGCACGACGACGTCGTAGTGCTGATAGGGAGACAAATCGCAAATCATGTGCTATGAAGTGGCTGGGTTGACCTGAAGTAATTGATCAAGTTTGTTTACCTGTCATATTTAATCTAAGAGATTCGTGATTTAAAATACTTCGAGTGTGGTGTTACAAAAAGTTCATACCCTCGGATCGATAAGCTGTGGCAACAGGCTCGTCGTCCACCAAAACTCCGCGTAAAACGCCCGTTCCAAGTTTGTACAAGAAAAGCTAAACAAACCGTACAGTATAAACCGGACGTGAGCTGCCATATCTAGACCACAAATGAAATGCATTCACAAAACCAACTAACCAACCAACAAATAGCTGGCTGGCTGGCAGGTATTATGACGAGGCAGCATATCTCGATGAAGCATCCAAACACCAGTCCCAGCCCAGAATGTGTGGCGTGTGGTGTGTGTACACCAACAGTTCTGGAGCAAACATGACTGCCAAACTCTTCTACGGATGGACGGACAACCCGGGCGTTTGAGCGCCACCAGTGCAGCATCCACGAGACGCATCTCAGACAGATATGGTAATGTGGCCTGGGCTTGGGCATTGACACCTAGGGAAGCTGTACAAAGGATGGGAAATCGGGCACACAAAAACTTGATTTTGTAAAATCAGAGAAATGTAGCTGATCAAACAAAAATATTGTCTATTTTAAAGCATGTTTTTATTTGGTGTCGAAAAAAATCATGATCCTGAAATTTATAATTGCTGATATTTTATAGATTTGCTGATAAAGTGTCGATGGAAAGTCCAACACATTGTTTTCGATCCGTGATCGAAATATTCTTTTCATTCATATTATCAATCGTTCAAATTTGAAAATAAATCGAAAAAATAAAAATAGATCACATAATTACTTTGCTATCTAAAAAGGGAAATCAAACAGATTTTTTTAAATTGTCATCAAAATCATATTAACTAACGATATCGTCTAAGTAGTGTAAAGCCAGGTCTAAAAAAAATAAAATTAGCCATTCTCAGCGAAAACAGCCGATTTCGCACAGTTTATTTTTTGTATTTTTTCATTTGGCTTAAACTTTTAGGGAGCCTTCTCTATGGGAGCGTTTTTTTATCACGTAAAAAAAAGGATATTTACCCCCTCCCTCCTCGTATTAAAATTTTCATACAAACACGGCCTTCGATGCCCCTCCCCCCAACTTCGTTGCGTAATAAAAGAACTCTACCTATGACCAAAGAAATGAGGAAAAAAAATTGCTGACATTTTTATTGCTTTTTAATGTTTTTTTTTTTACAAAACCAATTTCACAAAAACCATACTTTGTAATTATTTATTTTAGAGGATAAAAAACCTCAACTTTTGAGTCATAGAAAAGTATGGACAAATTGACGACAAAATATGATTTCTGAAAAAAAATAAAAATGAAAAAACATAAATTGAACTCGAAAATTTGTTTGATTTCAGTTTAGAATGTAAAATCTAATTTGCAATTAAACAATGCATTTAAATAGATTTTTGGGAAAAGCGCATTGTTTTCAAAATAAAAAAATAACTAAAAATTTCCAGTTTTTCAATTTTCTAAATAGTGGGCACCACTAAAAAAAATTTCCAAGTTGAGAAAATTTCCAATATAATTGCCTTTTGCATTGAAATTGAAGGACATTGAAGATGCTACTACTACTACTCCAGCCCTTTATTCTCTAGTATCAATATCTCAGAAACTTATGGCCTTATTTTCAATATTAAAAAAAATGCAACATCATTGAAATTTTTCGATTCTCTCGAAAAAAATATTTTTAAATTTTGGGATGTTTTGGGCGTTGTTGTATTAAATATTTGGCATTTAAAAAAAATGCTAAATTTTAAAAATATGTTTTTTTAAAAGATCAGAAAATATCTCAAATTATTAATCATATAAGCAGTTAACCATTCAATCAAGGATCAACACCCTGCCAAACAAACGAGAATTTCCCTTACTTTGTAGAAATTTTGATAACGTGCATCGTTTTTGAGATGTGGTTTTCCGATTTTGTTTTTCAAAAGTGCCTTTGAGTGACCAGTGTCTTATTTTCAAAGTAAAACCTTAAAATACAAAAGAAAACTGGCCCACAGATGTTAGAACCGTTATCCCATTTTTTTCTGACGTCAACAACAAAAAAGTTGTCAAAAGATTTGCCACTGATCAAAGTGAGATACTCAAAATTTCTATTTTGACAATATTGATATCCAACGATCGGGATTGTTTTCATACATATCGAATGTAAAAACAACATTTTTTTGAAATAACTCGATATTTTCACAAAACCACGTATTTTCTAAAAAAAAACAGCTATTTTTTTCTAAAATAAGTAGTTTTGTGAAAATATCGAGCAATTAAAAAAAACTGAAATCTGGAGTATTTTTTCCAAAATACGTGGTTTTGTGAAAATTTTCAAAAAATGTTTATTACATATGAAATGCATGAAAAAATCCCGATCGTTTGATACTCATATTGTAAAAAAACTGAATTTTTGAGTATTTTTCGAAATTACGTAATTTCGTGAAAATTTTGGATATTTTCACAATTTTTTGTTATAAATTTTGAACCTATATTAGGCAATTCCCCACGAAAACAGCACGATTCGAAAAAAAAAGTTCTCCGATCGGGCTCAAATTTTTTTTGGGGGATCTTTGGCTGAAATAATTCAACCCGTATTTTTTTGTTTGGCCATTAGGGTGACCTACGCCGTGTTAGGGTGGTTCGAAAAATGGCAATTTTCGTCGATTTTCGCAAAAACCACTTTTTTCAAAAATCATATCTCCGCGCCATTTCATCCGATTTTAGCTGTCCTAGACGCAAAGGAAAGGTGATTAGTTTGGCTATTTGGGAAAAATAGTAAGAAGTTTTAAAAATTTAGCTTAACATGTGAAAAGGTTGAATGAAAACATATAATGTCGTTTTGAAGGTCTTTGGACCAAAGAACCTATGTCTGAAAATATTTTTATCGGATTCGTCGGAAAATTTCACATAATATATCAAAAAATTGTGAAGTTATGTTCTCGATACCCTGAGATACGATTTTTTGAAAATAAAAAAAACTGGGTTTTTCGACGCGCCACGCGCAAAAATTGGAAAATGACGAAAACGGAAAAAAATCGACTTTTTTCACTAAAACTGCGATAACTTTAAAATTTCAGCGACGACCTATTACGAATCATGCTGTTTTCGTGGGGAATTGCTGTATTGTGAAAAATTGAAATTTGGAGTATTTTTTTCGAAAATAAGTAGTTTTGTGCAAATTTTGAGTATCTTCATATCAATTTGTTATTACATTCGAAATGTATGAAAAAATCCCGATCATTTGATCTTTAGATTTCCTCTCCCTGATACAGGCTTCTCAATCAGTCTCGTTGTAGCTTGTTTTGCTCGAGATAATATTTTCCGGTTTTGGAACGCTTTGGTGCCCTTTTTTCTACACACAATACACCAACTACGCACTGCCTATTCTTCTTCCCGAAGGGAGTTGGAGAACCACCACCACCACCGGAGTCGGTGATTGTTTAGAGTTCTAAATCAAAATCTGTCAATCAGTGTCACGCGGGGTCTAGCTCGGGCTGGCCGAGGGAGAGCCACACACAGAAGATGCAGTGATGACGGACGGACGATCGGCGACCACCAAGGAAGTGTGTTTGTACAGGAAGTCGGTCGCGGCGGCCAATCTCGCGCGGATGCGGCGTCGTCGTCGTCGCCATTGTTGGATAATGCACTTAATTTAATCGGTTCAATCAAACTCACTGGGAATGCTGTTGGTGATGATTAAACGATGCACCGCGGAGTTGGGTGTTGATCAAGAAGCTAGAATAAGATATTATATGAAAAATTTTGGATCCGAATTCCTGTTTCACCTTGCAATTGAATCTACTGAGGACTCGGAGTATTCGATTTCGACTTCTGAAAATTTAGTGATTCCGACTCCGACTTAAGCTTTTCAGAAACACCAACTTTTGCTGATTCCATTGATTCCAACTTCAGCCGTGAATCTACTATTACAATTTTTAATTATTTTGAAGTCCCAATGGACCAAGCTAAATCTGGAACATGAAATCTAAGAAAAACTTAGGAAAAAATGTCAAACTTTTACTCCATCTCCAGCTCATCTACAAAACTCCTCCAAGCCAACGACCCTTGAACACAATGACCACGGAGCCTGCGTTGATGGACCTCCACCGACCTCCGCCTCCAAGAGGATCGTTGGCTATGGCTAGTTCAGAGTTATTGATGTTCCTTCAGAGCCTTCTCCCTTTCCCGTTT
This sequence comes from Culex pipiens pallens, assembly GCF_016801865.2. Classification (NCBI taxonomy): domain Eukaryota; kingdom Metazoa; phylum Arthropoda; class Insecta; order Diptera; family Culicidae; genus Culex; species Culex pipiens. Next base: position 205,774,148 of record NC_068938.1, read on the forward strand.
TGACCTATCCAACTCTCCCAATCCTCTCGCACCTCTAATAATGATGATGATGACTAGGCACCCCTCTTGTTGGGACCCCAAGTAACCCTCCTCCGGTCACGGGAAGGGGGCCTCGATGATGTATGTAAACATCATCAGTGCGTCTGAGTGGTTTATTTTTCTGCTAAGCTGAATGCTCAACGACCAAATTGTGTGATGGAGGAGCTCCACGGAGGAGCGGGATAGGAGGAGTTGTGCGATTGTTTGGGGGCTCGAAACCACAACCTCTGTAGGGAAGGAAGAAGTGTTGAGTACGAAGAAGCTGCTGGACCGGACGGTTTTTGGAAGGCCGCGCGCGAGTCCAACTGGATGGGTTGATTGGGTTTGGAGATGGAGCTCTAGGAAGGCCAGTGCTGGCAGGAATATGTGTTTTTTTTTGCATTATTAATTATGATTTTTATTTGAATGTTTGAGAACACAGAAATAATTGTTTTAAAATTAATCATTGAATCTTGACAAGCTATGAAAATACTAACATGTTTTAGCTTACTTTTTATCTTGAAATTGAAACTTTTCTCATGCTATAATAATGTTATAGAGTGTTTAATTTCATTTATTCATGAACTATAACATTTAAGAGGTAGTATCTCTGCAACCAGCAGCCCGATTAACAAAGTCTAAAAAGGAAATTTGTAGGGAGCTCGTGAATTCAGGTTTTTGAAAATATAGTTTGCATGGGAACTGTTTCTTAAAAAACAAAAATAAATTGAAGGAATAACACATAGCAATATCTCTTCAAAATTTGATTTTAAATTGATTTTCTCCTTTTGAAACAGGGAATGTATAGAAGTAATTTATTCAACAATGATCATTATTTTGGATATTTACTTTTTGTGTGTTTGGATTTGGATGAAACTTTGTGTGTATCTATGTTTTCTTTGACAAAAGAAGTCATTTTGCATAATTAGTTCGTCAATATAAGGCATACAGTTCCATACAAAAAGGCTTTAAAAATATTCAAAAGCCTGTATCTCGAGCAAAGTTGTAAGTATTGTCTAGAACAAATAATACAAATAAATAGAATAACACATTTAAAAAAAAAGAAAGATCTCACTTATTGATGCTTTCGATGACTAAAATGCCACCTTTTGGGCAATCGCACTAGTTAGTCAAAATTCATTGGCTGTGTTGCCCATTTTTCGAAAAAATATGAGTTTTTTAAAACGTTGAAATCAAGTCAAAAATAGTTTTGACATTATTTATTGAGGATAACGTGACTCTTTTTACCAGTTTTTGTCATTACCAAGCTTGACCATGACTAAATGTTTTTTTTTTTGAAAAATTGGTAACACTGCCAAATGAATTTTAAACAACTTGTGCAATTGCTTAAAATATGGCATTTTTGTCATCAAAAACATCAACAAGTGAGATCTTTTCAAAATGTTTTTTTTTTTAATTTGCGAAGTCCAATTTTGTTAGTGAAAAGTTCAATTTAAAAAAAGGGATATTATTTTTTAAAAAGCACTAACTCACTAATTTTCTGAGAATCTCTTTGCAATACCTACAACTTTGACAAAGTCACCCTTAAAATATATATTTTTTTTATATTTTAAAAGCCTTTTCGTTTGGACAAATGCCAACATTTTATGAACACTTCTATGGACAAAATTATGATGCAAAATTACTTCTTTGATCGTAGAAAAAGTACATACAAAGTTTCATCCTTATCAAAAATACAAAAAAATAATCGTTATCCATAGTGTCAGAAAATTTCTCATGGACAAAGTTATTTCGGAATAAAAAAACTAAAACTAGAAATCTAAATAATACGGAATTCTGATTATTTTTTTTTTAATTTTTAGGTTGCACATTTTTTACATTCAAATAAGGCCGTTGCAAATGTTTTTAAAAACTTTTATCGCCCCCTTTTTTCAATACTGGATTTTTCCGTTGATAATTTTTGTGTTAATTTTTTTTTTTTAGTTTTGTGAAATTTCGATGTTCAGTACCAGAAAACGTCTTTTTCGCAAAACATATTTTTTTCGTAAAAACTTATGATTGTAAAAAAATGTACTGATGTACAGTGCATTTTAAAACGCTTGTTTTCAATGAAATATTGAAACCATGGCAAGTAATTTGTTATACTTTCATTTTTTGCCCTCCCACAGGCAAGGGACAGAAATTAAAAAAATATATATATATGCAATTGAATTGAATCATTGTCCAGAGCGATTCAATAGACATATATATGCCAGAATAGTTTATGAAAATAGCTCGATAAGATTTTTCTTCATATTTTCAAATTAAATTTTGTATCTTTAAATATTGTAAAAAAGTGATTTTTAATGATTTCTATAGTTCCCTTAAAATTTTTTTTTTATATCTTCAAATCTTAAAATTAAAAAAAGGTGAATTTCTACACAGTAAAAAAACATGGTAAAATTACATCTAAAAAGGGGTACATCTTTTATGTCAGAAAAAAGCTTTAATTTTACCTCTAATAATGAGTAAATTTACATCTGGCAGACGCTAGGAAAAAATATCTGTAATCCTAAAAAAATATCAAACCGGCGATAGTTATATCAAGCTTACTAAGTCCTTCTCTTCTATATCTTCAAATCTTGAAAAACTTATAAGCCTCTATGAGGTTAATTTTTTTTTTTATGAAAAATTATCGTTCTTTCGGTAAAACAACATCAATAAACATTTATCTGTCTGGGGTATAGATTTCTGAAAGTGGTCCATTCTGGGGAATGGGATGGAAGCTTAAGATATATTTTGCTTCGACATTCTGAAAAAAATCAACATTATTTTTTTAAGTGGAAGGGGAGCGGGTTTTCTGTTTAAATCTGTGTCACTATTTTTTATGAATTCAAAGCTACACACTTAGATTTTTTAACCGAATTCGATAGTTGAAAAATCGGTAAAGTTTAAATCGGTAATCCATCTGTCAATATGAACAAATTACCGAATTTTGGTTGTGCGATGAACAATAATGAACTCAATTACCGAATTTCGGTAAGTTTTTTTTACCGAATTCGGTAATGTTCATTTTACCGAACTGTTCAGCAGTTTAAAATTCGGGAAACTTTACCGAAATCGGTAATAAATATAAGCGTATACACTAAAAATTTTGTTCTTATTTCGGTAAGTTTAATGACTTTATCCCTAGAATATTGGAAAATTGTCGTAAATTTATAGAAATGGCTCCGCTTTCTCTTGCTTCTATCTCAATAAGCCCAAAGTTCATATCCCCTTTCGATCAGCCCATACTCGGGCACACTCTCCTATAACCCACAGTCAGTTCTGTTTTTTCAGTTCTCCGTGGCTGGCCTTCTTGTGGTTAGTTAAACATAATTTTTAAGAATGAGGTTTCAACTTTTTTTTCTTCCCTCTCTCTCTCTCTCCCATCACATCTTCTATGCGGAGTTCAGACTCAGACGCAAGTCCCAATTTCAAAACCATCCTGAGAAGGGGGAAAGAAAGAGACTCCTCCTGGAGACTCGTAGTCCGGCCGAGAGGCTCGTTTCTTCGGTGGTTTAATGATCAATTTTTGGTTTTAATAGACTTTTTCAAACATTAATTTGACCCGTTTTCGTAAATTATGTTTCCGCATCACAGAACGCAACCAGCCAACGAGGTGAGGGCAGAGTTTGAGCCTTATTATGGACTTGATTGGGCTCGCTGTTGGGCTGTGTCTGGTGAACCGTGGCCACGGCCAGAACTCATATGTGTGGGCCAACCTCGGAGGGGAAGGAAACAAAAAATCACTGAAGAGCCACAAAACTCTCTAGGTTAGGTTTTGGTGAAGGAAATCGGTGATCAAGCGCAAGAACATTTGCGCTCTATTAACTTTCACTGCTGCCCACTTGCCAGAATGAACCATTTCCTCGAACTCATTGACCTCCCCGAGACACGTTATTAGCACAAATGATGTTCCTGAAAAACCACGCACACACACTTTGGGATTTGCGTACAACTTGGTCCTTAATGAAGCAAGAACCGGCTTTCGGAAATCTCCGGTGTGTCCTCCCCTCAGGGGGGGTGGGGGCATGTCTTGGATCTGAAAGACGATGTAGGGGAGCTGGGGGTAAGACGGCCAGGCGGGGTAAGACGGCCACCACACTGTTTTACTAAGTATACTAATGAATATTACTAAAATGTTTAGCAATACTGTTCCTCATGCTAAATAATGCATATGGAGTCACCTTTGCCAAAAATATTGTTTGAAATAGTATAAAAATAGCTCAAAATAAACAAATAATTTTTGAACTTGAAACTGGATGTAATTTTCATGAATAACATCTTAGGCATTTTTGTTAGATAACAATATGTTTTCCTGTCTTCAAATATTTTTTCATGTTAAATTGAAGTTTTCCCTAGATTATGTCCCTCGAAAAAGTTTAGAAAATGCGATGAGCTATTTACAAAAATTGTTTAAAAAAATAATTTATTTGGGGGCAAGACGGCCACCTCCTCCGGGGGTAAGACGGCCGCCCGTAATTTGTAGATTTTAATTGATATAGGTTATATTTTTGACGGTTTTTGACTATTAAGACATATTTGTAGATAAGGAAAAGCATTTTCAATAAAACTATCCATTTTTAATCAAAATGCTGTTAACTACCGTTTCGACAACATTCTTTACTGTGATATAGCAAAACTTATTGAATAGTATGAAATCCTATCAAACTTTTCATAAAAATCGCTAATATAATATTGTTTACATAATTTTGATTTACTTATTCTAATCAAAATACACAAACTAATTATTTTGCATCAAATTGTGTTTGTTTTGTAGTAAAAAATCACAGTTTTTCATAAAATGTGGTCGCAATAATATGAAATTCACTGAGCCAAAATATGAAAATTTTTAAACAACATTTTTCTTCACATTTGATACCTGATTTTTTCAACCAAAATAGTTATGATGTTCAGAGAAGTCTGTTCAACCAACCTTGTAGGAATTTGGGTGGATTTAGCAAAGTTATTAAGTTAATTTATAGCACTGGCCGTCTTACCCCACATGGGTGGCCGTCTTACCCCGCGTATTTCATATATATACGATTTCAATTATTTTTTTAAAATTCCTGAAAAGTATTGAAAATTGGTTTTTAGACTAACTAATTTATGTCATTTCTATAATGGACTAGTAGTAGAACAATATGTACGTAATTTGAGATCAAAATAATCTGTTGTGTAAATTTTATTAGACTTCTCCCTTAGGGTGGCCGTCTTACCCCCATCTCCCCTACTTCTGCTCATCTTGTCTAGGTTAAGGTAGGAGGCGGGTATCACAACCGAGCAAGTTCGAAAGGAAGCCAAAGCAGGGGAAATTTTCTGCATCCTTGCACTGGCCTGGTCCAAGTTTCACAAAACTCTCAAGATGTTGGCTATGACGGTGCGGCCCCAGGGCAGTTCCCACTTACTGTGGCGCGGGTCTCCGGCAAAAGCATGTCCCTTGTCATGTGCAGTGTGTACTTGCTACTAGCCGTCTAAGATGGTTTGGTCTAGATTCTATAGAGAGGGTGAAGGTGGGTTGGGAAGGAACGTCTTTTGGAGAAAGTTAAGGACCGGCCCCGGTTCTTTGTTCGAATAGTGTGTGTGTGTGTGTGAGCATTTGTGTGGTTTTCTTCTTAAAGAATGGTCTAGTTGAAAGATATCTGGTTCATAGTTTTGTGCAGCAGATTCAACGCAAGAACCAGCTTATCTATGTATGCCCTGAAGCATTGGCAGTAGCAAACTAGATACTCATCATGTGGTGAAGCGTGAATAGGAGGATCTGTTTAAGATATTTGCGAAAGGACAATGTCGTTTGCTTGTTTGTATAGCCAAGTTCTCAAGCTTTAAGGCAGCATGCATATTTGAGAAGAAGGTTCTATTTTGAACTATAACATGACTAAAAGTAAGTCAATTCAATTCAATTAACTATTTTTAAGAGTTCAACAACTTCACTGGTTTTAACAAGTTCAACAAAATAAAGAATATTTCAGTTGGGCATAATTAAAAAACATTTGCAGTGTATAAATAAATATGACAGTTTACGACATATTTACAGATGGCCAAATTTATTTATTTTTTGCTTATTAATCACTTTTTCAATATTATCACAGCAATTCTGTAAAAAATCGATTAAATTATCAGTTTCTATACAAGTTTGACAGCTGCCATACAAAAATGGTATCTAAATATTCTAAATTTGGTGTCTTGGGAAAAGCTTATTGTTTGATTAAAGACTATGGAAAATACGAGAAACATTAGGTACAATCTAAAAAACACAAATTTTTTAATTATTTAAAACAACAATTTGCGTTAAATTTGTACCTTTGAAAGTTTTTATTTTTTAGGCAGGTTCAAATTTTATATAAAGGTTTGTCCCTCGGCTCTGGTCGAAATCAAAGGGAGCTAAGGCGAAATAAAGGATATATTCAAGCCTGATTTCGAAATTTCAAATTTAAAGCTGCGTAAACTGCAATAATGTTCAATGTTCGGCCCCAAATTTTTTAATTATTTAAAACAACAATTTGCGTTAAATTTGTACCTTTGAAAGTTTTTATTTTTTAGGCAGGTTCAAATTTTATATAAAGGTTTGTCCCTCGGCTCTGGTCGAAATCAAAGGGAGCTAAGGCGAAATAAAGGATATATTCAAGCCTGATTTCGAAATTTCAAATTTAAAGCTGCGTAAACTGCAATAATGTTCAATGTTCGGCCCTTTTAAAATGTTAGTCTTGATTTAAACATTTTCAAAATATTTTTTTCGAAAAGATCGGAAAATTTCATGAATGTTTCATGTTTTAACATTGATAATCGGACCATTAGTTGCGGACCATATCGTCATTAGAAAATGGTGGGTTGTTTTGGTGAGATTTAGAAAACTTCAATTTTCGTGTTTCTTTTTCTTAAAGCGGCTCAATCTCAGCAAGCCGATGTCCAATCTTCAATGTCTCTTAGACAATTTTATAGCAAATTTTCTGAACTTAAAAATAGTAGTTTATGCAACAAGTTGCAAAAAGAAGATATTTTCAGTACGTGTCGTACATTTATCCAACGAGGTTCACCGAGTTGGATAAATACGACAAGTGCTGAAAAAATCAAGTTTTGCAACGAGTTCCATACAACATTTTTTGCATTTCTGAAAAACACCCATTGAGTGAAATTATAAGTCGAATGTTCAAGTATTTTGTCAATAAATCGTTTAAATAAAAAAAATGTTGAAAAGTATTACTTTTCAAAACTAGTGCTGAAAAGTTCAACTTTTCAGCATCCATTTCAGTGTTGAAAAGCAGAACTTTTCAGCATTTGTTTTGAAATGTGTTTCTATTCGATTCTGTTATTTTTAGTAGATAAAAGTAGGCTGTTTCGTCACGCGAGAATGACAGGAAAAGTAGGAAGTTTCAAGACGGAATTGCAAAAAAAATATTTTTAGAAATGGTCACTCATGGTCACTATTTTTAAAAATCGGAAAACTGCAAATATTTCGCTAAAATCAAACTTTCGGTGGTTATATCTTGAAAACGGAGCCCTTTATCAAAAAATCTGTAAAGTACTTTTCGATTGCAAATTCAATTTTGCATTGAAAAATAATGTCAAACTTGTTGCATAAAACTTCGTTTTTCCAAAAATCACTGTTTTTTTTTAAATTCATAACTCGGCGGCAGATTTTTTGACCATGTTTCTCTCTGGCTCAAAAGTTGCGGATTTTTGTCCCCTAAAACATATCTAAAAATCTCGAAAATGAAAAAAATACGTATTTTGGGAAATTGAGTTTTAGTGAAAAAAAGTTGATAAAAAAAATCTGCAATTTTTTTTCCGTGTACCTATTTTTTTCTCAAAAGTCCTCAACAATACCTACAACTTTGCCAAAGACACCAAATTGATCAGAGAATTCACTCAAAAGTTACAGCTGTTTGAATATTTACATACCATTTTTGTATGGACAGCAGCCAAAATTGTATGGAGACTTGTATGGGTGAACCAATGACGCAAAATAGCTGATTTGGTCATAGGGAAGGTCCTCACAAAGTTTGAATCAAATCAAAAAATACAAAAAATAAAAATGGTCGAAATCGGCCGATTTCGTAGAGAGTTGCTCATATCTAAAATACATTTTTGTATGGATAGCTGTCAAATTAAAATGTTAACTTTTATGGACGAACCCATATATAAAAAATGGAACAGATGTAGAAATGTCTATAATATTGGATGAGTGATGACCTTTTCCATATTGATAATTTTAATGATTTTGATTTACTCAGTAGTACACTGACTTTATAAAATAGTACAGTTTGAGTAATGGGATTTAAATATTTTCTTGGCACACTGTATGGATAGCCCCCAAATTTGGAAGGTGTCTTGTATATACAAAAACATGATACAAATAGGCTTATTGCAGAGTTAAAGAAATAAGAAATAATAATATTGAAATAATAAAAAACTTCGCAACTAATTCTTTAGGATTAAATTTCTATTGTTGTTTTATAAATGAACTTTTTTAGTCAAAAATATGACTAGAAATATAAAAAAACCTAACTTCAAAAATAATTGATTAGTATTTTAAAATTTTACGAGCTGTCATTTCCAAAATAACAAATCAACCCTGAACAATAGAACCACTTGTCCTACCCCTTTCCCGAGAATCGACCTTTCGTTCCGATCATCCCCGACCACCGCTGACACATGTTCCCTAATTTCGTGTGTAAATTCCACTTCATTAGTTATTCTCTCTCCCTAGCTCTCTCATTCCCCCATTCGTTTCGTCTCATCGCGCGGGCTGTCAAAACTGTCAGATAGTCGGGGGGGCCCACAATAGACGGCGGAATTTATGTCCAAACCGGCGATCTTCGCTAACGGGGCAGATCGCGATGTTGACGACGTCATCACACGATGATTACGAGGGGGGAATCGTGGAGAATCGCGTTCTTCGAGAAAATCGAGCGTGAAGGTGGTGAGAGAGAGTGAGAGGGAGTGGGGGTGAGGAGAGCGAGCGGGCTGTGAAGAATGTTGAGATCGAAGATGAAGGCCCAATCAAAAACATTAGAACCCCAAATTTGGTGCTTTCACAATAATGAGGCCCAAAGAAGGGAGGAAGAAAAGATGAAGTGTGTGTGTGTGTAGTTGATGAAGACTTTACATCGGAATCGCTTTAGTGATGGCTCTTCACTGGTTTTGGGGTGAATTAAGGGGATACGTTATCTTGAGCAAAGTAAAATAATTAAATTTATAGCCGTTTTTTTCTCATAAAATTTTAAATAATTCCTTTTACTTTTTTTTTCAACGTGCTCTTTTTTGTTTATTTAATTATCGCTCAAAACGGTAATTTTCCCACTTCTATAATATTTTTGCTAATTTGCATTTACATTAAAATGTCCATGTAACCCCACACTAACTAAGGTTCGCTGGAATCTCCATCAAACGAGCTGCGAGAGCTAAACAAGAGTGACCGAGTCGAAAAGTAAAATGAGCAAATCAAAAACCATTAGAAGCGGAGCAATTGACCTTGGATATCTGTGAAGTCTTTTCTTTGACTTAGCTCGTTGTGCTTATAGTTGGGAGCTTCATTACTATTCTTCACCATCATCCGCGATCGTCATCAACTGATGTGGTCAAAGCCGAAGCCACTAGTTCAAGTCCCGTGACCGGCCGGTCGATACTTTTTTTTGCGTTCCTCACTACAAGCAATCGCATTCCACTTTGGCATGTTTTCGGTACACACTTCAACGAGCAAACGAGACTTCCCAGGCATCGAGAAAAAAAGTTCAACATAAACGAGCTATAAATTTATTAGTGTTTCTATACACATTCGCACTTTTTTTTTTCGCGGGGTCCTCCTACCACACCCGGAACGACCCGGGATCGAGTCTGGTCGCGATCGCTGTCCCACAAAAAAACGAGTGATTCTTCCTCACCTTATTCTATCTTCGTTCGGCCGTCGCCGTTGTTGATCCTCATCATCATACGTGCTTGATCATTATCCTCGTTTTTTCTTCTCTCCTCTCTTCCCAAACTGTCGTTAATTTATTCCTCATCATCACCACGTCGTTGTCGGTTTTTCGGGCCTGGTGGACAGACCCAGTTTCCCCCTCTTCTAACCCCTTCCCCACTGAATGACTCGCTAAGTATCCAGCTCAACTCGTTAGAGAGAGATGGAGCGAGAGAAGAAAAAAAAAGATGGCAGCTCGTTCAATTATTATTAGTGTGTATATTTGAACTTGAATTTTAATATCGCCCGTGCCCATCGTGTTGGCGCGCAAATTGACTTGATGGTTTAGGAGGGGAAGGAGGAGGGGAGCATTCAACAGCCACTCGGGGACGTGGACAGCGAAGAACCGCAGAATCAATAACCGTACAATTTTGGAGGGAATATGAGTTATTCACCTAGTACCAACTAGTATTTTTTTCAATTCAAAGAAACAAAAAACAAAAAACAAAAAACAAAAAAAAAAAAACAAAAAACAAAAAACAAAAAACAAAAAACAAAAAACAAAAAACAAAAAACAAAAAACAAAAAACAAAAAACAAAAAACAAAAAACAAAAAACAAAAAACAAAAAACAAAAAAACAAAAAACAAAAAACAAAAAACAAAAAACAAAAAACAAAAAACAAAAAACAAAAACAAAAAACAAAAAACAAAAAACAAAAACAAAAAACAAAAAACAAAAAACAAAAAACAAAAAACAAAAAACAAAAAACAAAAAACAAAAAACAAAAAACAAAAAACAAAAAACAAAAAACAAAAAACAAAAAACAAAAAAAAAACAACAAAAAACAAAAAACAAAAAACAAAAAACAAAAAACAAAAAACAAAAAACAAAAAACAAAAAACAAAAAACAAAAAACAAAAAACAAAAAACAAAAAACAAAAAACAAAAAACAAAAAACAAAAAACAAAAAACAAAAAACAAAAAACAAAAAACAAAAAACAAAAAACAAAAAACAAAAAACAAAAAACAAAAAACAAAAAACAAAAAACAAAAAACAAAAAACAAAAAACAAAAAACAAAAAACAAAAAACAAAAAACAAAAAACAAAAAACAAAAAACAAAAAACAAAAACAAAAAACAAAAAACAAAAAACAAAAAACAAAAAACAAAAAACAAAAAACAAAAAACAAAAAACAAAAAACAAAAAACAAAAAACAAAAAACAAAAAACAAAAAACAAAAAACAAAAAACAAAAAACAAAAAACAAAAAACAAAAAACAAAAAACAAAAAACAAAAAACAAAAAACAAAAAACAAAAAACAAAAACAAAAAACAAAAAACAAAAAACAAAAAACAAAAAACAAAAAACAAAAAACAAAAAACAAAAAACAAAAAACAAAAAACAAAAAACAAAAAACAAAAAACAAAAAACAAAAAACAAAAAACAAAAAACAAAAAACAAAAAACAAAAAACAAAAAACAAAAAACAAAAAACAAAAAACAAAAAACAAAAAACAAAAAACAAAAAACAAAAAACAAAAAACAAAAAACAAAAAACAAAAAACAAAAAACAAAAAACAAAAAACAAAAAACAAAAAACAAAAAACAAAAAACAAAAAACAAAAAACAAAAAACAAAAAACAAAAAACAAAAAAACAAAAAACAAAAAACAAAAAACAAAAAACAAAAAACAAAAAACAAAAAACAAAAAACAAAAAACAAAAAACAAAAAACAAAAAACAAAAAACAAAAAACAAAAAACAAAAAACAAAAAACAAAAAACAAAAAACAAAAAACAAAAAACAAAAACAAAAAACAAAAAACAAAAAACAAAAAACAAAAAACAAAAAACAAAAAACAAAAAACAAAAAAACAAAAAACAAAAAACAAAAAACAAAAAACAAAAAAACAAAAAACAAAAAACAAAAAACAAAAAACAAAAAACAAAAAACAAAAAACAAAAAACAAAAAACAAAAAACAAAAAACAAAAAACAAAAAACAAAAAACAAAAAACAAAAAACAAAAAACAAAAAACAAAAAACAAAAAACAAAAAACAAAAAACAAAAAACAAAAAACAAAAAACAAAAAACAAAAAACAAAAAACAAAAAAACAAAAAACAAATAATACTTTTCTCTTTTCTCCACGAAACGTCCCCACTTGCGGCGCGACGGGTATCTTCCGCGCAGCTAACGATCTTGGTCTGTTTCGGCGGTCACCACCCCACTGTTGTTGCTCCACCACGATAATGAACCCCCCTCTCCTGCTCTGTTCCGGACCCGGGGCTTAGTTCAGCTGGCAGCTGGGACCGCGCCTTTGCGGTCGCGCAGTTTCCAAAGTGAGAAATCAGGCGTAATATTTACGTATAAATATTTAGTATATCTTCATGGCGATGTGGGGCCACCACCTCCTTTTTTCTGCCTTTTCGATGTGGAGTACCAGAACTGGCGGACGGAATGGTTATTTTAATTTATTCTAATCATCATTATCGGGGCTTAGAGGTGACACATTAGAGAGGATTTTTTTAAAGGCTTTTTTCGCGGTATCGGGGCCAGCCCAAGACCGTGTTGGGTCTTAAGAGCTTTGCACACTTTATTATTATAAATAAAGTGCTGTTTTTTTTTGCTAGCGACGATGATTTCTTCACTCAGGAATTCCATTCACCTTTAAAGGAGCTTGGCTCATTATGCTCTACTCGACAAGCTTGGCCCGGCCAGGCCAGGCTGTCTACCCAGATGGCCACAGGTGACCAACGGGGTCAACAAACATTGGACCGCTTGGGTTCGGGATTATTTTTTTCGCGTTTGGCTTCCAATATATCGCACCTTTAGGGGGTCATCACGGTCGCCACTTCGATTTTTTTTTTCGCGGGGATGAGACAGACACTTCAGGCGGGCAAGATAAGCCGTTGGCCCCGAAAAACCAGTTCTTGCCGCGGCCATTTGGCCAGTTCCCGGTACTGACTTTGCACCGAAATGAAAGTGGAAAAAGAATGCCATCGTCATCCTTGCTGCTGCTAGGCTGGTTCATCAGGCGAGGAGCAACGATTTCGGACGATCAAAATCGCATTAATGGTCATGCCTGAATAAGAGACTTCCGGTGAATGTGTTGTGGCCCCTGTGCGGATCTCTGGACAGTGTCATGAAAGTGCAGTTGATGATCGTGTCCGCACCAGCCCGGGAACATGTTGACAGCTCCCATACTGACCCATAACTGAGCGTACCCCGTTTTGTGGGCTCAGTGGGCCTAAGATGGCGACCTTCGATATTTTCTAGCCAAATTTTTGAAAATGGCGAATAGTTTAAATAAATATAGTTTTTGCCTTGTTTTGGTTTTAAACGACAAAATAAGCATTCTGGAATCATTTTCTTTTAAAACATGTTTAGAGATACGCCACGTTCAAATATTAGTCTAGAACAGTTGAATTGAGCGTGCCGCAAAAGCCGTCACGAAAAAAATGTTTCCTATGCAAATTTTGAGTTTCGTATTTGATGGGCGGACTACGACGAGGCCCATTTGCCATCTGTCGGTGAATACACGCAACTCACGAAAACTGTCATCTTAGGGTCCGGCTGGTCCGCACGGATGGGGTAAATATTTCGAATTCGTGATGACAGGTTATTGAAACGGGAAACAGCGAAAACGAAAATGAACCGTTGATGCTTAATTGCTTGTTAAAATGTTCGATATTCAATATTTCATTACTACAAATTATCTAAAAATTTCCTGGAAGATTCAGTGCAATTACATTGTTTTTGATAGCATCGTTTAATTTTTATTTAACCAACCAATCCATCGAAAGAATGCTTTGGAACATTTATAGTATAACATTAAATCATACACTTTTATTGTCATTAAAGTATTATCAATTGTTGAGCAGAATTATCTTTAATGATTTTTTTTTATACTCAATTGAAGCACTTAACTATTTAAATTGCCAAATTAATTTTTTTAATAAACATTCTAACAATATGACAACATTAGGCAGAAAATAATGTACCATATTTAGAATATTATTTGAACGATCGGGGCCAATATCATATTCAGACATTATTAGCGATTTCGCGGAATGCCGGAAAATTTAAAAAAATCAACAAAAAAAGCTCGTCAGTTTATGAAAATTTCGATTTTAAAATTCAAACACACAACAAAATCTTCAGCATTTTATAACACGTAATATTTTTTCATTAGTGAGCAATTATCCACAAAATCGGCTGATTTTTTGCATTTTTATTTTTAGTATTTTTAATTTTTTTCTTAAATTTTGTGACCAAAGAAGCCAAAAATGGTATGAAAATATTCCAAAATTTGTATCCTTTGAATAAATTCTCGAGTCGATTTGGTGTCTTCGGCAAAGCTGTAGGTTTTGATAAGGACTGTTTAGAAAAAAATCTGACCTCAGTATTTTGGAAATGTAAATGGGTAATTCTCCGCCAACTCACACAGCAGTTGCCCCGACCCCTCTTCGATTTGCGTGAAACTTTGTCCTAAGGGGTAACTTTTGTCCCTGATCACGAATCCGAGGTCCGTTTTTTGATATCTCGTGACGGAGGGGCGGTACGACCCCTTCCATTTTTGAACATGCGAAAAAAGAGGTGTTTTTCAATAATTTGCAGCCTGAAACGGTGATGAGATAGAAATTTGGTGTCAAAGGGACTTTTATGTAAAATTAGACGCCCGATTTGATGGCGTACTCAGAATTCCGAAAAAACGTATTTTTCATCGAAAAAAAACACTAAAAAAGTTTTAAAAATTCTCCCATTTTCCGTTACTCGACTGTAAAAAATTTTGGAACATGTCATTTTATGGGAAATTTAATGTACTTTTCGAATCTACATTGTCCCAGAAGGGTCATTTTTTCATTTAGAACAAAATTTTTCATTTTAAAATTTCGTGTTTTTTCTAACTTTGCAGGGTTATTTTTTAGAGTGTAACAATGTTCTACAAAGTTGTAGAGCAGACAATTACAAAAATTTTAATATATATACATAAGGGGTTTGCTTATAAACATCACGAGTTATCGCGATTTTACGAAAAAAAGTTTTGAAAAAGTTGGTCGTCATCGATCATGGCCGTTCATGGTCACTCGCGACAGACACGGACGACGAAACAAAGAGAAACGCAAAAAGTAACTTTTTCAAAACTTTTTTTCGTAAAATCGCGATAACTTGTGATGTTTATAAGCAAACCCCTTATGTCTATATATCAAAATTTTTGTAATTGTCTGCTCTACAACTTTGTAGAACATTGTTACACTCTAAAAAATAACCCTGCAAAGTTAGAAAAAACACGAAATTTTAAAATGAAAAATTTTGTTCTAAATGAAAAAATGACCCTTCTGGGACAATGTAGATTCGAAAAGTACATTAAATTTCCCATAAAATGACATGTTTCAAAATTTTTTACAGTCGAGTAACGGAAAATGGGAGAATTTTTAAAACTTTTTTAGTGTTTTTTTCGATGAAAAATACGTTTTTTCGGAATTCTGAGTACGCCATCAAATCGGGCGTCTAATTTTACATAAAAGTCCCTTTGACACCAAATTTCTATCTCATCACCGTTTCAGGCTGCAAATTATTGAAAAACACCTCTTTTTTCGCATGTTCAAAAATGGAAGGGGTCGTACCGCCCCTCCGTCACGAGATATCAAAAAACGGACCTCGGATTCGTGATCAGGGACAAAAGTTACCCCTTAGGACAAAGTTTCACGCAAATCGAAGAGGGGTCGGGGCAACTTTTCCCGATTTCGTGTGAGTTGGTAGAGAATTACCCAAATTGGTTTTGAAATCGAAAAGTACTAAAACAAAATATCGATAAAGTGCTCCGTTTTAAGATGACCGATGACCGCGTGAAGTTTGGTTTCAACTAGAAAACTGGAGTTTTTCGATTTTTTTCATGTAGTGCCCATGAGTAACAATTTTTAAAAATAATTTTCTCGAATAATTCAGAAAATTTCCTGCAATTTCGTCTTAGGAATAGTGAATATTGAACCTCTGAATGATTTATTTTTTTGTCCTGATTTTTTATGCTTTTTATTATTTATTATTTAATATTTACGTTTCATTCCTCAAAAAAAAAAAAAAAGTGATTAGCAATGACTCCGTCCAAAACTCAAATGAAAGAAAACGTGAATGAAGCCTATGCGTTTTTTTTCGAAATCTCTGTAAATAAAAATATTAAAACCATGAATAAGTTATTTATTTTTAATTTGATTACAATTTATTAAAAATTGATGATAAAAAATATAATTCTTGAATAAATTAATCTCGAATGTTTAAAAGAATCTTTTACAAAAGAAATTTGACTTAATTTTTTCATAAACATTATAATTTTACTTATTTGTTGTTTTACTTATTTTATTTTTGGTAATTATGTTGTTATTGCACTTTGAAGATATTGATTTCAAATTTCTTAAATAAAATTCTTAAATTCTAAATCGTTACACAATTTATTCTATTTAATTTTATGAAATTCATCAAAATTGCTTAATTAGAATCTCTTGTCAGTAGGCGGTGTTTATCGTGTGAAAAGAATTTAATCCAGAAAATTAAGGGAAAGTTTTTTTTTTAATTTTATGCAAAAAAATGGGTTTCTCTCTGCTTATAAAGCAATTCCCCACGAAAACAGAATGATTCTAAAAAAGTTCTCCGATCGGGCCCGTTTTTGTTGATTTCCGCAAAAACCACATTTTTCAAAAAATTATAGATCCGCGCCATTTCAACCGATTTCAGCTGTCTTGGACGCAAATGAAAGGTCATTAGATAGGATTTTATGGAATATATATATTAGGGTGGGTACGTTTTTCAAAAAGTTCTCGGATCAAGTTTTAGTATGGTTCCCCTTGTAGGGCATGCCCATAGGGACTTTCATGCCAAATATCAGCTCATTTGGTTGTAAACTGGCTGCGCGCATCAGTGTTAAAGTTTACATGGGAATTACTATGAGAAATTGGAACTTTTTGTTCAAACGCTCCTACAGGTCTGGGAAAATCACGCGCCAACTTCTGGTATGGTCAGGCCTATGGGGAATGGTCTGGAGAACACTTTACCGAAGAGAGCATATGGATTCGTTGTCCCTAGACCTGGCGCATCGGCAAACAATCCGATGTATCTGGAATCAACGGTTTTCCCTCAAAAAGCATAAAAATTTCCTTAGCATGCTATGAAAGCTTGATGAACACTGCGACGCCATACGTCAGGCAGCTACCACGTGGCTGAAATATTTGCAAAAAAATACAAATTTGCTATGCAAAGATTCTGAATTGGACTAAATAATATCAGGATTACTCGAAATGATCATTTTCTAGCTCAAAAAAGGTTTGCAATTAAATATTCCAGCCGTTTCTCACCCACGTGGTAGCTGCCTGACGTATGGCGTCGCAGTGTTCATCAAGCTTTCATAGCATGCTAAGGAAAATTTGATGCTTTTTCAGGGAAAACCGTTGATTCCGGAGACATCGGATTGTTTTCCAATGCGCCAGGTCTAGGGACAACGAATCCATATGCTCTCTTCGGGAAAGTGTTCTCCAGACCATTCTCCATAGGCCTGACCATACCAGAAGTTGACGCGTGATTTTTCCAGACCTGTAGGAGCGTTTGAACAAAAAGTTCCAATTTCCCATAGTAATTCCCATGTAAACTTTAACCCTGATGCGCGCAGCCAGTTTACAACCAAATAAGCTGATATTTGGCATGAAAGTCTCTATGGGCATGCCCTACAAGGGGAACCATACTAAAACTTGATCCGAAAACTTTTTGAAAAACGTACCCACCCTAATATATATAAAGAAGTTTCAAAAATCTTGCCTAGCATTCAAAAAGGTCGTATGATAACTTAAAATGCTGTGTTGAAAGTATCGGGACCAAATAGCCTATTTCTGAATATATTTTAATCGGATTCCTCGGAAAATTTATCACAACATATCAAAAAAATGGTTATGTTGTTATTGAAGGATTCTGAGAAACGATTTTAAAAAAATAAAAACTGAATTTTCGACGTGCCGCGCGTAAATACGAGAAAATGACGAAAACGCGGAACAATCATCTTTTTCACTAAAACTGCAAAAACTTTAAAATTTAAGCGATAACCTATATTTTTTGGATACCAAAATTTTCGTAATTGAAAGACGCAACTTTTGGTACTAAACAAAGTATAGGTCATCGCTCACATTTTAAAGTTATTAGACCATTGGAATTTTGTAAAAATATTTTAAAATAAACATTTTTTTAATTCATTCCGACAGCTTTTAGGGTACCGTAAAATTGACATGATGAGAAATGTTAATATTTTTGAAGTTAAAATCAGTAGCTCTGACCATATTTCGTCGCTTGTGTACTATCTTGTGACACGTCTGCTGTAAAAAGATAGAACGTGTCACAAGATAGCACACAAGCGACGATTTGTAGAAAAATGTGGTTTCACGAACAAGTAAATATGGGTTGAAAGCTCAAATTCACACAGGAACTGTGGTGAAGTGAAGAGCTTTTTTTGGCAACAAAAACAAATATTTCAGATAAAACTCGGAAAAGATCACTAGTGCCAAATTTTGACCAAAATATGTATGGCCTAAGGCTCTGGAAGGCATCAACCCCAATCGGCCATTTGGCGGCCATGTTTGTTTTAGAAAACATTCAAATTTTGATTCAGAATGTTTAAATCAAAAAAAGTTTTTCTTTGCATTGTTTGTTGAAGCATTTTACATATAGTGATAATTTTTTCATTTCAATTTACTATTTCTGGACCCTGAATTCAGAACCATCATTGACAGTCATTACCCCAAAAGTGAAGGAAACCATCTACCACCTTCATAAAATTCTAATGAAATGCTCCGGTAAAAAAAACCTCGGTAGCCGAAATTTGATCGCTCAATTTCTCACTTTGCCGCCAATCAACCGCTGACGCTGATCTATTTGCTCCCGATCCCACGAGCGAGCTACGACGAGTCACGTGCCCCTCGAGGAACAAAAAAAAAACGAGGTCACAACCAACGGTAGCGGCCACCTTCCACCAAACGCCGGAACGATGTCACAAAGGCCGGATCGATCGTGGAGGTGCCTCGGGAACCAAATTGGAGGTTTTCTTCTCCGCGGCCTTTTTATCGGCCACTTATCTTGTCTTGTTTGCTACCTTCGACTTGTTTCATTGAGCTTGTTTTAACACTACTACTTTAAAGACGCCTTTTTTTTTCTTTTGTATATTTTCGATGCGGCCCACATTTTTGTTAATTTTCGGGTCCCTCCACGAAACTGCTTTGTTTGTTTGTGTTTACTTTTTTTCTCCCTTTTGAGCTTCTAGGGGTCCTTGTTTGGTTTGGTAACATGCCGTGCGTGTCCGTAATTTTTATTTTGGTTGTTTGTGTGTCTTTCCTTAACTTTCCAAGGAGAGGTCCATTAACAAGCCTCGAGGAGTGTATCATCACGGGGCCGTCATTAAATCGTATTGGCAGCATCAATTCTTCCCTTTCGTGTGTGCACGAATGTAGGATGTGTGTGTTGTATGTAGGATAACCCCAAAAATGAAAATTGACACATGCTGGGTGGAGGGCACTGGCGAGGTGTGTGGCGCGAGGTGACGAACAGAGGTCTTAAGGTGCAAGAAACAGACAGAATGGAAAATAATTTGTGTTTATATTGAGGGAATTTATTTGGATTTTTTTCTCTTTACTTTGCACCACCTCCGTTCTTCCTGGATTCGAAGAGCACAGTGAAAATGAACATGAATAAAAATATTCGAACTTTGATTGATTTGTTAAAAAATAGCATTGTGAGTATTGCGAAAATAAATTATGTTTAAAAATTGTAATCTTTTTAAACTTTTTCTAAATTTTATCAATCCAACACTCGCAGGCCGGCATCGACATTATGCGAAAGTATAGTTTGTATCAGACTTGGATTATGCTCTCAGCTCTTACCTTATTTTATCAAAATATATCAATAAACTATAATTTTCGTTCATTTCGAAAAAAATGCAAAACAAAAAAAAACATTTTGAGACAGTTTATTACGTTAACCAACCAATTGAAAATGTAAATGTGTAAAAAATTCAAGAGATAAAATTACAATTTTTTTTAACTGTGCGTTTTTCCTTATGTACTAAACTAAGATGTTGTTTTACCATATGCTTATTTTAAATTATTTTGTTTTGGCATTATTAAAACTAAAGTTTACAAAACGTGAACTTTTGGGAATGCATATTTTAAGATTTTTTGACGTAGAATCGAATGGCGTACTCAAAATTCACGTACAGTGTTGCCAGACATGAAAATTTTGCGCTTTAAGTTTTAAAATGCATTTTTAACCCTGGGCAATAAAACTGGATCCACTAAACATTAACCAAATGGGCTTATATTATCAGGCTAGCTTCTGGGGCAATAAAACTAGAAAATTCCTGTTGAAGCGCTCGAAATTAAACCTTTTGTCATTTTCTTATATCCGTGAACCACGCCAAGTCCTGCCAAGACGGGGGTTCAAATGCATACTTACAATACATACATATACGAATACATACATACACAAATACATACATGCATAAATTCAATTTTGGGACATTCACTTGCTTCCGTTAAGAAATTGAAAAAAAGAATATTCAAATTTCAAGGCCTACTATGCTCTCACGCAATGTACTGTTGAAAATTGATGGTTTTAAGTAAAACATTTGCTGTGCAATACAGAGCTTTCCAACTTAAAAATGTGATATCTCAAGAAATATTCATTTTACCCTGAGGTTTTGATTGAATTTAATGTAAAAAACTCTCAGCAATCGAATGCAATTGTCAGTTTTCCCGTAAGTGCTCGTCCAAAGGGTTAAAAATGCATTTTAAAACTTAAAGCGCAAAATTTTCATATCTGGCAACACTGTACGTGAATTTTGAGTACGCCATTCGATTCTACGTCAAAAAATCTTAAAATATGCATACCCAAAAGTTCACGCTTTGTAAACTTTTCTCTTGGCAAAATGTATTTAAAAATGAGGGTTTTAAAAAATCTCAGAAAAGTGGGGGGTGCCATGGGCGCGGGGGTGGACCAAATGTCACCAAACTTTGGATTCTTTGTTTTTGGGGCAAAAACAACCCCCATGCCAAATATGAGCAGAATTGGTGAAGGTCGATGTTGGACGCGTGGTCACTTGGGAAGGAATGACCCATATCTTGATTTATTAAGCATATAAAGTCATATTTTATTGGCAATGTTCTAGAGACTTTTTTTATGTTTTAAAAAATAAAGAAAATTTCGTTCTGAAAATGTCAAAATAATCAATCTTGAGTTTAGTAGGAGCATATGACATTTTTTTAGCCTTTATGGTAAATTTCGATTTATAAAAAAAATATTTTCAACTTATAAGTTTTCTTTTAAACAGAGATGAAATAATCGCAAAACAATCAATTTCGCTTGTGAACTTTCTTCACCCGCGAGAAAGAGAGAAGGCGAATAGCGCAAAAGAGAAACGCTCCCGAAGCCCATCTACAAAATGTGACGGGTCATTTTTCGACGTGTGACGTTACATTTGCAGTTGTAGTAGTGAAAGAGATGTTCCGCCGAATAATCAAGATGATGTTTTTTTTTTAAATTCCTTTTACCGATCATTCGTGCGCGAGGGAGGAGAACCATGCTCCCGTTGGATTTTTTCTCTTGATGTACACCCAAAGATTTTCTTTTGGTGATATTTTCCTTTTTACGTTCTGAAAATGTCGAGGGAATTTCATTCGTAAAATGTCGAAAATAATACTTTGAAGTTAAATAGGGTCATTCGAATTTTTTTTCAGTCTTTTATGGGCATAACAATATTCTCAGCTTATAAAATTTGTTTTTCAAATCCTTTTTTTCTTGAAATATTGTTAAATGCAAACCCATAGCACATATTCTGAAAATATAAGAGTTCTATTATTGAATATTTATTTATTTTTTTAAAAAGGAAGCACTTTCTTTGGCCAAAAATATTTCACCAATTATTCAACAAAAAGTTTTGCTGATAAATAGTGCTTTCGGTTTAAATTATTTCATTTGCATATGTATTTAAGATTAACAGTAATTTTTTGCATGATTTTTTGGTGAAATTTAAAATAAAGTGGATCACAAAAATAATTTATTTTGAATGAAAAACTAAAATTTAAAATTTTCTTATATTTTGCTTTAAGATTCAAACGTTATAATTTGATAGACAACTTAAAAATATTATTTTATTCATTGCTTGATTTTTTTGAAATATTGACTTTCTCGGACTATTCTGTGAAAATATGAAAATATTTAAACCATTATTTTTTAAATGAGCCTGATGCAAATATTTCTTAAATTTAATTGTTGGCAAAAATGATAGTAAAATTTTAATGTTATGCACTTAGTTTTTACAAATCGTTTATAAAACGCAAAATGCTCGTTTACTATTGTCTAAACCCATATTTAATTAATTGAATTTTTTGTCAAAAAAAACCTTCTTAAAATTTTCTACAGTGGCGTTTTTAAAAAAAAATAACCGAAAATGCTCGTTTACTATTGTCTAAACCCATATTTAATTAAATGAACTTTTGTAAAAAAAAAAAAAAAACTTCGTGAAATGTTCTATAGTGCCATATTTGAAAAAAAAAATCTGTTACACATTTTTTTGAGATTTTCTATATGTATGTTACTGCTTAAAAAATATTTCCAAGATTGTTCAATCTATAATTTATCCAAAATAAATTATATTGAAAAAAATATTTTTCCATTTCTATTTAAATGAAAAAATTTCTAAATTTTACGAAATTTAGAAAAAAAATCAGATAAATTGAAACAAAACAAAATAACTGTGATAATAACCAGGGCTGTGGAGTCGGAGTCGGAGTCGGTGGAGTCGGGTCTTTTTGGGGACCTGGAGTCGGAGTCGGAGTCGGAGTCGTCAAAACTCATAGTTATCTCAATACAATTTTGGCAGAAGTTCATATAAAAATTGTACGTAAATATTCGAAAATCTGTAAGTTAACTTTTCAAGATTTTTTTTTATTTGTTTTGGTGTCTTCGGCAAAGTTGTAGATATTGTAGAAAACTATTAAAAACAGGTACACAGACAAAACATTTGGTGATTTTTTAATTACGTTTTGTTTACAAAAAATAAATTTCAGAAAATCAAAATTTTTAAATTTTTGAGTTTTTTTTTGTTTTTTTTTTCAGGGGACAAAACCCTGCATCAAGCCATCCTGAAGTATGAAGTATGAACCAAAACTTTGCCGACGAGTCATGATTTTTTTTTTAAATAGTGATTTATGTAAAAATTGAAAACTTGTACTTAACATTTTCTGGCCTAATTATTGATGTAAAATCGAATTTGCCATCGAAAAGTATTTTACACATTTTTTGAGTAAGTTCATCGTTTTAAAAATATATCCATTCAAAGCAAAATTTTGCCGGTATTTTAATTTTTAAAATAGTGTCCATGATTGTCCATTTCTAAAAATATTGAATGTTTGGCGCTATTAAAATGTTAGTATTCATTAATTTTTTTTTTCCGAAAAGATCGGAAAATTTCACGAATGTTTCATTTTTCAATATTGAAAATCGGACTGCTGATATATAGACATTAGAAAATGGAGGGTTGTTTGGGTTGGACTTAAAAAAATCAATTTTCCTGTTTCTTTTATCCGCTGTATCTCAGCAACAAGTGGTCAAATCTTCTTAGACGAAATAGTAGGAAATTTTCTGAACTTTTCGATAAAGATATTTTCAGGAATGAACAATCATGGACACTATTTTCGAAAATAAAAAAACGGAATTTTTCGGACAATATTTAACTTTGAATACTATATTTTTAAAACGGTTCACTTAATAAAAAAAATTGTATAGTACTTTTCGATTACAAATTCGATTGTATTCGAAAAATGAGGTCGAAAAATTTTAAATACGTGATTTATTTTTTTACAAAAATCACTATTTTTTAAAAATCATAAATCGTCGGCAAAATTTTGGTCCATACTTCTGAATTGATCTTCTAAAATCCCTTAAAAACTGGAGATATTTTTTGATTTCTGTTTCAATTACGTTTAAAACTTGTTACCTGGAAAGTTTTTTTTTCACTTTTGTGATTCGAACTTATTTTCCTTGAGAAAAACATAACAATTAGAGAGTATTTAAGTAATTTTATTCAACAATGTTTTCAAAATAATAGTCAACTAAGCTGGAGTCGGAGTCGGCTAGAGTTTGTAGGCCGGAGTTGGAGTCGGAATCGGAGTCGGTTCGAGCTGAAAGCTGGAGCCGGAGTCGGAGTCGGAGTCGGCTTATCTCAGAAAGCTGGAGTCGAAGTCGGAGTCGGAGTCGTTTGAAACATGACCCGACTCCGCAGCCCTGAATAATAACTAACGTGTTTTGTCATCCTTTTTGTTTCAAAATTATGAAATTGTATTTTTTGTTTATTCATATCCCCAAGATTATTTTTACTGTGTAAACTTATCCAAAAATTGAGGGTTGCCAACGCGTGAAACAAGGAAAGGCAGGGAGAGGAAGCTGGTGGTAGAATGTGGTGAGGGATCATCAACAGAAATACGCAATTCCGGGAAGGTGGTGTGGTGTGTAGAAGTGAAATTATGCCAGCAAACCACCTTCCAAGCAATGAACCACAGCGCACCAGTTCAAGGAAAGGGCAAGAGGTGCGATAGGAGAGTTCAGGAATAAGGTGCGAAAGAAGAAAGTAAAACACAAATCGTTCTTATTGTTGAAATTGTGCAGTAATTAAGTTGAATGAATTTAAATAATGATAAAAAGTTGGTTTCCTTCTGTGTTATTATCGTAATTATTGCGATGATTTTGGTAATTTCGATTTTTTCTTACGTTTATTGACTTTTCAAGCGAGGTCGATTCTTTGCTAAGTGGTACAGGGAAATAAATCTTTTCTTATATAAGTTTAACAATTGCATTGGACTGGAACACTGAGGATGGTATTTAAATAGTTTATTTTAGAATAGTTTAAATCATTTTTAAGATTCAATTTTAAATAAAAAACAATTTAAACTACAATGTTTTATAAAATAATGAAAAAAAAAACACTATTAAAACCTACCAAAACTTTTGAAAATTAAATCACTTAGTTTGAGCATTTCATTAACTCAAACGTGATGCTATCTTCATTCTGCAATCCGATTCACCCCCTTCTCTTCCACCTTAGACACCTCCAATAAGCCCCCCGGGGGGTGTGATGGGGTGTTAGCGCACGTATCGAATGCAATTCGAGCCGTGAATTTCGTATAAATAGGCTTTTCCTCTCTCGAATCATCTTCTCTTCATCATCATCATTATTCTCGCAGAAGGTTCTTCGACAGGCCTCAATCAAGCTTCCAAAAAAAAACAGTTGTTAATCAATGCTTGCGTGAGGGGTAGTGTAAGGAGTTTGGAGGAAGAGGTGAAATTTGAATAAGGATCAAAAAGTCGAATGGTTTTGTTCTGCCATAATTTGACCACAGATTGACTCAATCGAGGGTGGATCGTCACAAAAAAAGTTTTCAGAAGTTAAAAGACATTTGATGTTAAAAAAATGTTTTAAGAATTATTACAAGAAAATTCAGTAGATTTTAAACACTACTTTTTAAACATTTAAAGATAAACAATGTTAAAACCCTCTTGCTAAAACAAAATAAGTTCGAAGGTCTGAGGTCTGCCGAGATTCAGTCAATCTGTGTCGCACAACGTTGATGGCGACGACGACGACATTCTCGAGAACCAATCCAACCATGACCACAAGAGGAGGATCGGGGTCTCTCGGGAGGGTCTCGTGGCACCACGCATATGAGATGTTTATCATTGGCGAAATCTTTAAATTATGTCAACATGTGTTTACGTTCTTTAGGGGTAGAGCTGGGGTATAAAAATTGTCGAGCAAAAACAAAAAGATGGAAAAAATCTCGCAGGGATTCCCGGGAAGTAAGGATGCTGACAATGAAGCTGGCACTGAGAATCATGGCGAAATAGATTGAAGCGTTTTTTCCTTTTATAAACATTTTTATTTTAGATTGATAGTTATAATTACTTCGGAAAACTTGATGTTGTGTTCTAAAGCAGATTTTTTTTTTAAATTTTCGATCAGACTATTACACATATTTTAAAAGTTATTAAACGTATTAATGTGAGTTATGTATTTTCTCAAAAATTCTACAAGATAAATAGGAAGATTAACTTATTTTAATCAAATATGATTTTTAATGGATTTTGATTGACAGGTTTTTTTTTACTTTAATAGTTTTAAACATAAAACTCAAAATATAATGTCATGAACCCAAATAAAAATAAATAAAATTTAAATGAGCTTTATTTTTATATTGATATTTCCACCGAGAGATTTGATTTTTTTGCATTACTACAGGCAAGTATTAGGAACATAATAATTAAAAGAAAGAGATCACAATGATTGTTTTAACCGTAATTCCTAGATTGAATACATCAATATTCAAAATTCGTTGAAGCTGTTGAAATTGTATTATTCACTCCAGCTTTTGGATTTCAGTTAAAAAATAAACAATAAAATAAAACTAATAATGTTTTATCGGCAATGATCTTAAGACTTTTATTTGATCGATTTGTCCTCTTTTATTTGGGCTTATTTTGTAGCGGTATTGGAACCGAAACATGTTTTTACACATAATGTCTCACGGCGTGTTTTCTAGAACAACCTTATCAGGAAAAAATAGTCATCGCTGATTTCAAATGTGTCTTATAGGAAATTTTCTCAGCTCTCCAATGCTTATGCTGCCAATGCTTATGAGATATATTTATTTTAAGTTTTTTGTTTCAAAATCCTTCATCATTTATTGAAAACTTTTTAAAAACAGTTCAGAAAACTAGTCAAATGATAAGTTTTATGAGTCATTTACTCATCAAAATGTGCAAAAAAAGACAAGAGACAGATTTGTGGAAGGTTCCAAATCCCTGAACATTTTGAAAAATATATTTTAATTATTTTCTAATTTGTGGGATTTTTTCTGTAATTATAATCACAAACCGTATTTGAATGAAAATTTTACTAAAAGTAATAGATTATTACTTAATTTTTGTGCACATATATCAAGTGTCTGCTCTGATTTGGCTGGTTCAACTTTTTTTTTACAGGTTTGAGATTGTTAAAGGTATTATTGCATTTTTATTGAATAAATATGATATTTCCTTAATCAAACTAGAATCAGGAACATATTGTTACAAAACGTCGCCTGTGTGGATCAATCGGACCGCGCACTGGACTCACAATCCAGAGGTCGCCGGTTCGAATCCCGGGGCGGACGCAAAAAATTCTAAGTGTAAATATTAGGTATTCGGTGCCCTCTCCCCGTGCCCATACCTTCACACTTAGGAGACCCGGGAGGCGGAGTCTTGTCGCAAAAAGAACGATACACGCCTGTGGATCCGTTGACGAAACCGCAAGGTTTAAGAGGGCCACATTATAAGGTGTTACGTATCGAAAATGTACTACAAATTACTGTTGCATGCTTCAAAAATAATACTTTCATGAGTATATATTTAATATATTGTTGTAAATGTTTTACTGTTGACAATGCATTTGCAAGTAGCACAAAATTCGTGTGTTTCAACTGAGAATGTTAAAAACACTGTCACAAACATTTTTTTTGTTGAAATGAAAATAAAAAATTAATTTGAACCAAAAAATATAACAGAAGCTTGCATTACAAGCCATTCAAACAAAACTCAAGATTTTTGTAAAGCGTTTTTAAAAACGGATAAGACTTCTATAATATTGCTGTTTGCTAGATCATTTCATACAAAAAAAACTAAAAAAAAATCTTTCAAACTCATGAAAAGTATTTTCCCTGAAACTCTACACAGTAATTTGTATTTCAAGTTCAAGTAAATAACATGTTTTGGTGTCCATACAACTGGTTAATGGCTGATGTACACGCTAACGAAAAACCACTACATTTTTGTTCGGCGCAACAGATTTTTTCGCGCAACAGAAGTGATGCGCACTTCGGTTTGGTGGTGCGCGGATAATATTCATAAAAATCTAGTAATACCCTATCAATCCCAAACCTGCAAAAATGTTAGTTGTATCTGCTTAATCCAAGCAAAGTAGGAGCAGACGGCTGATGTTTGTACACAAAAATTATGTAATAATCTTTTAATTCTTGTAAACATATATTTTAATATGGTTTTCTGATTTTTACTTCTGAATAAATCCCGAATGGTCAAAAACTCGGTTAAGATATATTTTTTTAAATGTTAAGTGATTTACAACCTTTTACAAAGTTGTTTCTTGTTTTATTTTGCACATTTTGATTAGTAAATGGCACATAAAACACATCATTTGACAAGTTTCCTGAAATGTTTTTGAAAAGATTCCAATGAATGATTAAAGAATTTAAAACAAAAAACCTTAAAATAAATATATCTCAGAAATTTCTCGATGAAACATTTCGCTCTTAGAAGAATTGGAAAGCTGAGAAAAATTCCTATAAAACACATTAGAAAGTAGCGATGACTATTTTTTCTCTTTAAGGTTGCCCAGAAAACACGCCGCGGTCTATCATCAGCTTACTTGTACATCACACATTGTCTTAGATTTTCTTAATTACTCTTAATTTTCCATGACATTTTTAAATCTTTGCATTAACTAAGTGTTTTCACTCGAAACGGTTCAGCACTAACATTTATGTTACCTATAAAATGAGTAAAAAGTCAAATTTTAAGTACTCTAAATCACTTTAAAAAATCACCTGCAATTAGTAAACAAATAATTTTTTAAATTAAAATTTTTTGTTTTTGTTTTTTGGATTTGTTTTGGGAAATCTTCAAAAAAAAATTAACTTATAGCATAATGATCACTGTAATTATGATTAAGAATGTTTTGTATCTATGCACTGAGAAAAATGTGTTCAGAAAATCATAAACAAGCGTTCATGAAGTTGAGAAGAGTGATCAAATTTTATGGTACGTTATTCAAAAAAAAAATTGAATTTGAATACATTGTTAGTATTTTAAATTTTCATGAACGTTCGCGATTTTTGGAACTAAATTTTCACCGTGTATGCTTCAATTAAGAGATAACTTAGTCTTTTATGATGGCATTATAGGGTGTTAAGAGGACATTGCCGTTTTTAAAACTTTAATGTTGAATTTTGTCATTACATTTTAGAAACCTTTTCTAACAGAAGTCAATTCAAACTTAACGTTGGTTAGTTTGAAGAATCCCTGTTGCAATATTATATATTCAATTTATCCTAATGTCAAAGTTGAAGTTGTTTAAAGTGAAGGTTTGAATAAAGTAGCAATTTATTGTTATTGATCTATTAAGTCTTTTCTTAATTTATTGTGTTAGTCTGTTTTGTTTAGAGTAGACATTATCGTTCAAAAATTTATTTCAAGTGTTATTATTTTTAAGTATTGTGTCGAATATAAATTAAAAAAATATATCCAGAAAATCCAAGTGCCACACATTTCGGTTTCTGAAAAAAAAAATCCAAGAACTCTGGCTGTTGTGTCTCTCGCTCGAACCAAGAAGCCATCAAGCAGCAGCACGTTACGGACTGCACCGTAACGCAACGCAGCCATGCCATGCCATCAGCGCAAGGGAAGAGAATAAAAATTATTCATAAAATTTAAATTGATGGAAGTAACCGAAGAGGAAACTCGCAGCCACACAGCCAGCCAAGCTCAGAAGCAGCAGCAGCAGCGGAGAGGAGCGAGTGAAAAAAAGGAGATGCAGCCAAGATAAAGGAAGCGAGCTGAAATGCGTCGCCTGGGCTCTTCTTTTTCTTCTTCTGCTTGGCATGCTCTCTTCTGAAGTAGTTTTGAAGAGAGCAAAATACGAAGAAAAAAAAGTGAAATACATCTCTCGCTTGTTTCGGGTCGATTATTTTATATTTATGCGCACATAACCTTCAAGCTCCTCCGGGGAGAAGAATTCCGATTATGCACTATTGTTGTGGCGTTCCCTTAACAGAAAGTGTGCACAGATGTGTGTGCGGTGTGTCCGTTGGTGTGTTCTCATTCAGGTCTGCTCATATGTGTCCGTGTGTGTGTGTGCGCATGTAAGTAAATACAAAGGAGCGCTCTATTTTATGCAAAAATTTCCCGACACGGCAAACGCATAACTTTTTTGTCGCATATTTCTGGCTGTTGATACTACCTCATTCTTCGTAAAATCAAGGTTTCTCTCAGCTTAGGTTCAATTTATCTTAAAATTTCTTTTAAAAACATGTAATTTCATGAATTTAGTATAGATACGTCATCCAGTCATCCTACAAATTTGGAACAGCCACAATCACCTGCTCACGTCAGTTGTTGTTTACATTAGGAATTACTGCTCATTCCTTTGTTTACTCTTTGTTTACACTTCGACATTGGCCCAATTACATTATTTTGCTAGAGTGGTTAATGTTTAAAGGTCTTTATATTCAGAAGATAAACTGGGAGTGTGATATCAAGTACAGTTATTTTGCTGCGGTCAAAATTGGCGAGGATTATTAGGCTGGTACAAATATTTTTAAAAGTTTTTGTCACCCCCCCCCCCCCTTCAAAATTGGCCCGAAAAATCAGGGGGCAAAAAAAATATTTTTACAAGAAACTTCAAAATTTTAATGAAAATTCAAGTGCAACCAACTGAAATCAAATTAAAATACATTCTCCTGCGTTTAAAATCATTTTTAGCATATTTGGGTTTATTAAAAAATCTTAAGATTTTTTGAAAATTTTCGATGCAAAATCTTTTTTTTCGATACAATTTTTGTTTTTGTCAGATCTTAGATTTTTTGAAAACTAATGATTGCAAAACAACTGAACTAGTGTAAAATGCATTTTAAAACACTTTTTTCATTTAAATGTGATGACTATGGCTTGTTATTTAAATTTTTATATTTTTTTGCCCCCCTCCTTGACCGCGGCCAGGGCCGAGGGACAAAAACTTTTTTAAATATTTGCATCGGCCTTAAAAGTTGATTAAACATTACAATTTTCAAGAATCCTAGGGAACGGCTGTAGATCTTATATGTTCATTTATTTGGAAAACTAATGAAATATAATTTTGTTACCCATGGGAAGGAAAATCTATAATTTGATTTTCCTGCAGATCTTATTTTTAATTTGGTTTTAAAAAAGTTTTTTTGAATAATACAAATTTGATACTGTTTATGCATAGGTGTATTCTAAAACATAAACATTATCAAAACTTGATGTTCCACAGAGAACTGCACACGGGCTGCTGATGGTTGCCAATCCTTCAAGCAGCACTCAACACACATCTCGGCTGGCCGGCTGCTGACAGAGAGAAGAGTCGCGGCGTCGAGCTTTGCGCGTTGATGATGGCGCTCACTCAAGAGTGTCCTATTTCAGAGCGCAGCTCACAACTATTTTAATGATAGTGCGCACCAGCACCGGCAGTGTGAGTGTGCACTTGTGTTTACATGTAAAACAAAGATCTGAATGTGTAATTTTTCGTTGCAATGTGCAAAGCACTATAATTTCGCGCATAAATGGTCCTCCTTGGATGCAATATTTCGGAGAGAGAGAGAACCAAATGGAACTTGACGAAGTTCGGGTTGGCGATATTAAAATATTTATATTGCGCGACCCCCTTTTTCGGAGAAGCTTTTTGCTTTACTTCGGAGAAAGGTAATTGAAAAAACGCACAAAACGAGGGAGAAGTGCAAATAAACTTTTTTGTTTGATGCAGAAGAATTTTTATGGAATGTGTATGAAATAAAAAAAAAAACAAATTATAAATAACAGGGCCTGAATCCCAATATTGAACCCAATTCAATTCTTTTTATGTTTTTTTTATTTCAATTATAAAAATGTTTAGTTTACTTACAAATCATAATTTTGATATGGACATTGGAAATTTCAGTTCAAGTATTTGTCCCCCCTCCCTCCAAAATTTCGCCATAAAATCTGAGGCATACAATTCCAGCGCGCCTCTAATGTTGCAAGAACTTTGACATTCAGTTAAAGCTAATTAAAAGCGTTTTCAACTGAAATCGAGTGATAAATAGCTCAATGAGAAGTGAGCAAGCAAGTTTCTATCAAAAGTTTTGCTAAATTAGTTGTTTAAATAGCGAAAATCAGCAAATTGGATGGAGTTCGGAGCGAGTGCTTAACCTGCCAAACATACGAGAATTTCCCCTAACTTGTTAATTTGTACAATTGATTGTAAACTATTTCAAGTACAAAAAAGGTTTATTTTTGTATTTTTAATCAAACAGGGGATTTTTTAAACATTTTGCTAATTTTGTGACAACAGATCGAAAATTTAAATAAATTCATTGAAAAATATATTCGTGGATTCATTGATATTGGATATTGGTATTTTGGGTTTCCGAATTAAATCTTTTAAAAGCTTCTATCATCCATTTAAACATCCAGCAATAATTAGAGTTTTCTCTGGATCAAAACAAAATTTCGTTGTTTATGGGTTATGACTTATGAGCATCCGGAGAATGGTTCAATGAAAAATTAAAATATGTTGAATTACATCATTTGTGAATTGGTCGTGATCCGATCGAAATAGAAATGTTTACAAATGAATCATCCATAATATAAATCTCTTAAAAAAATTAAATACTCAAGAGTGAGTCCACAAACAGAGCAAACTTAAGTGTCAAATTACCCGGGGTTACAAAATTCCCGGGAAACGGGAAATTTGCAATAATTTTCTCGGAAATTCCGGGAATTCCCGGGAAATTAAAAATTTATTGAACATTATTCCGATTCTGCTTCTGATTAGTATTTAGCATCAAAATTGTATATGACAGTAATTTTGATGGTCAATGTGAATGTGAAGATCGACTGCTTGTAGAACTCATACAACTCCAAGAAAAAATATAAATTTTCTTATTTTATAATCTGTGTTTCAAAATCAAAATTCAAAATTTTTATTTAAAAAATATGATATATATTTGTTTTGTTGAAAAGTTATTTTTGTAAAATCATGGTGTTTGGAAATAAAGTCATGCTCTGCAACCATAAATTGTTTTAAAATTTGTCTCTGTGACCAGTTTCAGAGAATAAATAAAGTTTTAGCTTCAAACAACCCTCTTTGTGATATTTAATGAAACAAATTGAATTTTCATTCAATTTGTTTTTTTAAACAAAAACGTTAAAATCCCTCAATTTTGATCTGGGCGATAATGAACAACTTACCTTGTTTTGAAATATCATAATCCAAATTTTCTTCAAAAAACTTAAAAAATTCTTAATTCATAATTGATAATATCGTAAATTTCAATTGCCAATAAATAAGCTAGAAAAATTCCAAAATTTCATTGAAATTATATAACATTAAATAAAACTTGACTTGAAATTTGCTGTTTTTTGCTCAAAGTGCTGATTAGTTCAATATGAAAAATGAATTGAATTGAATGAAATCAAATTATGTTCTTTCATTTCATTTTATTTTATTTTTCTATACATTTTCACAACACAGGTGCCAAAACGTTAAGAAAATATGTACTTTCTCTGAAATTTTAGGAAATATTTTTTTCCGGGAAATCCCGGGAATTCCCGGGAATTTTTTTCCTGGGACGCAAAATTGGACGCTCTTCTAGGCATACCCCTTTGTCTGGGACGTCGTTTTGACCTCACCAATCTGCCTGAAATTTTTAGGGGTTGTTTATACATATAAAACTAGTATCTGGCCAAAATATGAGCACTCTAGATCAATGGGACGTGGGGCAAATAAGGACACAAAGTTTGAAGGCTCAAAAACGTCAAAAGTATTAAAAAGGCTATAACTTAGGCGAAATTCAATTTAATTTCAAAATGCAATAAAATGCAGGGAGAACCATCCCAATTGGTTAAGTCTAAAGGGAGTTATTGGCATTTTAGTGACAAAACGGCATAATTTTTAAACTCAAATAAAATATCAACTAGGTTCGACCTGCAGCTTGCAAGGGACATCTGGGACTACAATCTGAGGCTGAGGTTGCTTTGGGTAAGGCAGTTTAACATATTAAATAGATACTTTTTCTTTTAGTAATTTTTTGGTTGTAAATTTTTGTTCGGGGGACCCCTTAGATACCATTTTCTGGTGATAATTTTATCATATTCGTGTTTCATAGACAATTTCACAACAGAAACATGCAACAAATCTTTATTTTCTTCCATTTTAACCCATTTAAAAATTATAGTTAGGAAATTAGGAGTTGCCTTTTCTGGTGACATCTAGTACTCTTGGAAACGAACGTGGTTTTCAATAAATGTGATTCGAAGATTTTTTTAAACTTTAATTTTCAAAGTGTTAAAATGGATGAAAATAAAGATTTTTATGCATGTTTATATTGTAAACTGTCTCAAGCTTGATTTGTTCATTTTTTTATATTGATAAATAATGTTTAGAATTGTTTAAACACATTAACTGTGTACTATTGAAAAAAAACTGTTATGCTGATAAGTATTCTTTTGTCAAGAGTAATCAATTTATTTGAAAAAGGCCTGAAATTAAAAAAAAAATAATTTTTCTAAACTTTCAAAGTTTTTTTTTTAAATAAAGTTTGAAACGAAATACAATGCAAATTGACCAGCACTGAATTAAATATGTGAAGTTATGAAATAGGTGTGATCAAATTTAAGGTGGATTATTCATGAAACAAAAATTTGATTGAAAACAGGAAATATGAAATTTATGGTTTAACAAGACTTTTGTAAACATATTTGATGCCAATAGTCTTGTATTAACAAAAAATGTTTTCTTTTCAATCAACCAGTCCAGGCAGGTGGGAAAAACAAGGCTAACCCATTTACTCTAAAAAATAACATATATAAATTATTAAAACCCTTTTTTTACAACAAGGCGTTTCCTTTCTGAGCCATAATCAACTGCTTTATTGAATAAACCAATCTTCTTGGTATTGTTTTTACCGCTGTTCAAATTACCATTTTGACACGTCCAAATTTTCGCATTCACGATTTAACTACATGCGAAAACGAATTGTGTGTGCACCAGCAGCATCCCGTTGCGCTGGACCACCACCACCAACACACAAACCCAGTGTGCAAGTGCGAAGTGCATGCATGCAACACACACACACACACCGCACACTCGGCCCGGCTGTGCAAAGAGATTTAACACAGCCACGACGCCGCCGCCGCCGCCGCAGGGATATGAGTGATGCTGATGCGTGTTAGTTAAATATGTTTTTCGCACTCTCGTTTCGTGGCTTTGCATTTATCGCGCTCGGTGTGTGTGTGCGTTTGTTTGTGTGTCGATGGCGTTATTTTATTATATGTGTTTCTTCTCTTTTGTTTTTGCTTTTTTTTAAGTTTTTGTTTTTTCTTCCTTTTTTAAAAACCCAGCAGAACAAATGACTAACAGCACCACCAGCAGAACTTTGGGACACCCTTAACAAATCTCCAGCGCAGAGTTATGTTTCTTCCTGGCATCATTTTTAAAGAGGAAGCGACAAAAGGAAACGAAAGGGGTAAAACAACGGCCCGAAAGAAACATTACGAAAAGAAAAAAAAAAAAGAGTTTTATTATTGTTGGCCGGGCTGGGCCCGACAGGGTGAAAGAACATGCAAATAAATCTGTTCTCCTTTGGCCGAGGCTCGTTCACGAGTACAAAAGGAAGCAAAAAAATATATGAAAAGAAAAAATAATGTTATTTTTTTGACGGCCAGCGCAAAGTTGAGTTAAGAGTGTGAGATGCTGCTGCTGGGGCTGTCTTGACCTCACTTCGCACAGGATCAACGGGGTCCTATAAATTGTAATTGTTCAATCTGATTTAGGACCGCTGTAAATGCGTAAACTGTGCAGGAACAGCACTGGGAGAAGATGGAGATTCAGTGCTTGTGCCTTGTGAGGAAGTTTTTATGCTAATGTTATTTGGGAATTGTTCTCTCGAACGACAGAGACATAATTTGAATTGAGTCATGTGATGACCTAAACTGCATTAAAACAAAAAATATAGAGAGAGAGAAATAAGTTTTCCTACTATATGATTTGCTTGAGATGAAAACAATTTAAAATTCAGAATAAAGTTATAATTTTCAAAAATTCCATTTCCATATTCCATCTGGGAAAATGTGTTTTTTTTTTTTTTTTTTTTTTTAACGGTGCACATCAAATCAAGATTTGTGTTACAGACATTTTAGTATCTTCAAAATTACGGAAACTATCGATATAATTTATAATTTTTGATTCATCCCCTAAAGTACAGTCTACCAAATAATTTATGACAAAGTTTGACTATTTTTACAAGCAGATTTTTGCAGGATTGGGTCCGTAAGTTTGACTATTTTGGTAAAAGAAGACAACAACTTCCTCGGTTGCTGTGCACCCTTAAGATATTTATTCAATCCAGACTCGATTAGTCTTGGATAACCTAATCATTAGGGGCTAGTGATTTTTCACAGCTCAAAAATTGTAATTTTCGGCATACAAATTACAAAACATTGGATTTTTACGGCAGTTTCACGGTACTTGAAAATCTGCTTAAAAAAATGCAAAAATATTTTATTTCAGTACTTTTTTGATAGAGGCAAAATAATTTGAGAATTAACAATAGTTAAAAAAAACAAAATAATTTCCCCTGACAAAAAATAATCACAAAAATCATTGCAATTTTTATATGATTTAAATTTTTTCCAATTTGACTTTGAAATATTTGGCAAAAGTCTCTTTAACCGAAAACCATTCTTTATTCATCAAAAGTACTGTGTTAATATTTATTTATTTCGAATAAGCTTCTGCAAGGCTCCTTTTGAAACAGTTTTCGCAGCATTTGGTATTGATAATAACAAAAAAAAATTATACATTCAAAAATACTTTAAAAATGCATTTTCAATAAAAATGTAATTTATTTTAAAATTGAATTAAAGATAATAATGGTACCGAAAATATACAAATCATTTTGAATTTTTACTCAAATAATACAATGCAACAGAAATTAAAAATAAAATAACTCAAACTGTTTGGTGTTTCCATTAATTGAATTTCCACGGACAAGGGCAAATTTCACGGATTACGCGGCTTCCGTGAAATCGCGAAAAATCACTAGCCCATTTTTGCAATTTTTAGTTATCAAATAACCAAATTCATTGTTTCAATATTTGATCACCGCCATTGGCCATTGATTGGCCGCCATATTGGATCAAACAATTCTAAATCAGTTTAGGGGTCATAGTTAAGCTCGAAAATAAAAAAAAAAACACTTTTTTTGTGATTCGGTTCGGTTTGGAAAATCGAGTCCAACACAAATTTTAATGCAGATGTAGTTTGCTTGTTTCACTCTCTTAAATCGGTTTTCCGATGTGAGCAATTCTCTACGTAATCGGTATTTTTTTCTTAAATTTAATTTTTGTATTTTTCATTCCGTCTGAAACTTTTTTGGTGCCTTCGCTATGCCCAAAGAAGCCATTTTGCATCATTAGTTTGTCCATATTATTTTCCATACAAATTTGGCAGCTGTCCATACAAAAATGATTTATGAAAAATTCAAAAATATGTATCTTTTGAGGGAATTTTTTGATCGATTTGGAGTCTTCAGCAAAGTTGTAAGTATAAGGACTACACTGTATAAAATGATACACGGTAAAAAAAATTGGTGATTTTTTATTTTACTAATTGTCACTAAAACTTGATTTGTAAAATTCATTATTTTTATGATTTTTTTTTTCTGATATGTTTGAGAAGACATCAAATGCCAACTTTTCAGAAATTTCCGGAATGGGCAAAACATCTTTGACCAAGTTATGATTTTTTGAATCAAGACTGATTTAAAAAAAAAACAAAATACTAGTAGCAAATTTTTTTTAATTTAATTTTTCGATGTAAAATCGAATTTGCAATCAAAAAGTAGGTGGGTAATTCTCCGCCAACTCACACAGCAGTTGCCCCGACCCCTCTTCAATTTGCGTGAAACTTTGTCCTAAGGGGTAACTTTTGTCCCTGATCACGAATCCGAGGTTCGTTTTTTGATATCTCGTGACGGGAGGGCGGTTGTTCTAAATGAAAAAATGACCCTTCTGGGACAATGCAGATTCGAAAAGAACATTAAATTTCCCATAAAATGACATGTTCTAAAATTGTTTACAGTCGAGTAACGGAAAATGGGAGAATTTTTAAAACTTTTTAAGTGTTTTTTTCGATGAAAAATACGTTTATTCGGAATTCTGAGTACGCCATCAAATCGGGCGTCTAATTTTACATAAAAGTCCCTTTGACACCAAATTTCTATCTCATCACCGTTTCAGACTGCAAATTATTGAAAAACACCTCTTTTTTCGCATGTTCAAAAATGGAAGGGGTCGTACCGCCCCTCCGTCACGAGATATCAAAAAACGGACCTCGGTTTCGTGATCAGGGACAAAAGTTACCCCTTAGGACAAAGTTTCACGCAAATTGAAGAGGGGTCGGGGCAACTTTTCCCGATTTCGTGTGAGTTGGTAGAGAATTACCCAGGTACTTTCGTGAAATTTTGATAAAGTGCACCGTTTTCAAGTTATAGTCATTTTTAGGTAACTTTTTTTTTTTAAATAGTCTCAGTTATTCATTTTTTGAAATAAGTGCCCATAATTGCCCACTCTTGAAAAAAATATTTTTGAAGAGCTTCTCTTTATTTTGCTTTTTCGGACTTTGTTGATACGACCCTTAGTTGCTGAAATATTGCCATGCAAAGGTTGAAAAACAGGAAAATTGATGTTTGCTTAGTCTCACCCAAACAACCCACTATTTTCCAACGTCGATACCGCAGCAACTAATGGTCCAATTTACAATTTTAGAATATGAAACATTCGTGAAATCTTTCCGATCTTTTCGAAAACAATATTTTCAATTTTTTTAAACAAAGACGGGCGTTATATTGAATGTTTGGTCTTTTTGAAATGTTAGTCTTGATTTAAAAATATTGATTCGAAAAAATCGGGAAATTTCACGAAATTTTCATATTTTAACATTGAAAATCGGATTATTAGTTGCTGTGATATCGACATTAAAAAATTGTGGTTTGTTTGAGTGAGGCTTAGAAAACATCAAATTTCCTATTTTTTAAACACTTGCATGGCAATATCTCAGCAACTTAGGGTCGTATCAACAAAGTTCAAAAAAGTAAAATATAGAAAAAAAATTTCAGCTGTTCAAAAATATTTTTTTCAAAATTGGGCGACTATTTTCAAAAACGTTACCTAAAAATGGCTTTAACTTGAAAACGGTGCACTTTATTAAAATTTCACTTAAGTTCTTTTTGTTTGCCAATTACATCAACAATGAAGTTGAAAAATTTTTACGGCCAGTATTTCGATTTTTTTTAAAAATCGGTATTGATTAAAAAATTCATAACTTGGTCAAAATTTTTTTGCACAACCTGGAAATTTCTGAAAAATTTACATTTGATGTCCCCTAAAACATATAAAAAAAATAAAAAATAAATAAAAATAGTTTTTTATGCAAATCAAGTTTTAGTGAAAAAAAAGTTAAATAAAAAATCACCAAAAATTGTTTACCTACAACTTTGCCGAAGACACCAAATCGATCAAAAAATTCCTTTAAAAGATGCAGATGAATTTTCATGTATCATTTTTTCATGAACAGCTGCCAAATTTGTATGGAAAATTATATGGATAAACTAATGATGCAAAATGTTTTGTTTTGGCATACCAAAGGCATCAACAAAGTTTTAGCCGGTTTAAAAATACAGAAAAAAAAACAAAATCAAAATTCAATCTTATTTAATTTGATGAAAATAACGAAACCACCCTTCAATTAGTGTTTTCTAAATAATTTCCAATCGAGTTTACCTTTTCATCAATAAAAATATCAATTGTGTTTTATTTATCCCGTCGATTTTTATGCCAATTTGTTGGACAAAAACTATTTATAAAAAATAACAATAAAGGACAATGTTTTGAATTATTATCAGAATGTATTTGCAATTGACAAAACATTTAATTGCAATTGACAAAATATTGTAAGTTCAATTAAAAGTTAAATTAAACACATACTCATAAATAGTTTTTTTCATTGAAAAAAAAATAATCGATAGTTAACTATATCAAGTTTATTTTTGCATTCAAAACAAAAAATGGTCTTCTATGACTTTTCGATTTTTGAAGTTTGGGACCACCGAACAAAAAAGACGTTAAACTTAAGGAAACATTTTTTTCATAAATTCTTTAGTATTTTGCTACTTTTAACAACAGCATAATTAAAATAATCAATAAAGCTTTTTGTTACAAATATTGAAATCTGAAATTAAGCTAATTTTTTTAGCTATTTTTTTGCCACAATGTTCAAGTAATTTAATTAACAGTTTAAAAAATCATACAAATATTCCATTATTACCTGGTACATGTTAATTGCGTGGCAAACGTGATTTAAAGTTCCGAATAATTTTCGACCACCAATCAGAGGTGTTCTGTGTAGTGCCCCTGCTGCGTGCCACGCACCGGGAATCACACCCGCAGCTTTCGTGTCCAACCTGATTCACGTTAAGACTTTAACCCCGTGGCGAGGAGATGAAAAACGACCCTTACTTAGTTGTGGAGAACCGAGTTAAAAAAAAAAAACGCTCAGAATTTCTTCATGGCAATTTCCGATGGTTGGCCAGCGTTTGGCTCAATCATAGGTAGGTTTCAGGAAATTAAACGATTTCAAATCTATTTTAGAGAAAAGAATAGAGCGAGAGGAGATCAATTTCTTGTTTTGGCAATTCCAGGAAATCGAAAACCCGAAAATTTGAACCACGAAGATTGAGCAAGCTCATGGATGTAATTCGTGTTGAGGAACGAATAAAAAAAGAGCAAAAACCAACCAACAAATCGTTTTGCTATTTCCCAAATTCACTCCGCCCAAAGACGAACCTGGGTACCCTTCCTGGCCCAGGAGAGCCCGAAACCATCAATGCCCGGATAATGACACTGCAATTATTTTTCCTGTTTTCGTTTGCCCCCGGGAGGATGGATGGGCTAACTATGGGCCTTTAAGATTTTGAGCCAAATCTCATTTTGTGTGTGTGTGTGTTCGTTTGCTGGTTCTGTTTTAGCTCATATTTCTTCGGGTATTCTTTCTGTGCCACTTCCCAAATCTTATTTTTTGCCAGCTCACTTTTTACAAGGTCCAGATAAAACAAGCAGAAAATAGGCACCAGAAGGCCCCCCGAAGAAAGGCTCCGAAGGTAAATATTTGTTCTCTAATTCCTGGCTCGAAGCTTTCGAACAATTCCCAATTTGTATGTGTGTCTTCCTGGAGATTTGAACCTCTGGCAGAGCACGAACCTCCTCGATTCTTCTGAGACAGCCCATTTCACAGTGGGACACAACAAAACGAGCAGAACACTGTCCGTCTATTGAAAGGCATTACAAGGTAATCGCACGCAAGGATCAACGACGAAGTCAGGCAAAACATTTAATCTTTTCTTCTCTCGAAAAAAAAAAAAGAATCTGGAACCCCGAAAGGCCGTTAGAGCCGTGGGACCCCGGGAGAATTAATGTGTGAGGGACGCACCTCTCGCTGCAGGACTCGATGAGAAGAATTTAGAAAAAAAAAAAACGAAGGTGAAAAGGTGAATAAATCAGGTGTGCATTGTCCAAAAGGTGACCTGACCTTTCACGTGTTGCGTTGTCACATGTGTGAGGAGGGCATTCTTTGCCGTGTTTCAGGTTACGTGTGAAGGCTCGCAGGGAAATAATGGCAAGGAAGTGATTTGTTTCTTTGCTCAGGGAGATGAAATGGGTTTCTCTTTTTATTACTTTGTTGAGAAATTTCCCATGGTCACGTCACACGTGAGCAATTATTTTTGTGAGTGAAAGCCTTGGGGAAGGATCAGAATGAAAGGACGCACTGATTAAGGTTATTCAGGGAATGGGATGTTATCCCCGTGGGTGCCAGCATAATTTATTTAACGAAGAGCTATGTTAAGAGACATTCATAACAGTGATAATTATTTTAAAAATCCTGATTTTTCAGAAAATGTTCTTTGTTTTTAAAGGCTCCCACTTTCTTTCAGGCAAAAACATGTTGGATAATTTAAAAAATATACAATCTGCAAATTAAAACCAGTAGAATTGTTTGTTTCCAAAATATTTAGGTATTGATCCCTGATTTTTGGAATAAAAATTAACCTGTTGATTCTTTAACTGTTCTTATTGTTTGGAGGCAAAATTTGAGGCATAACTGGTGTTCAAACAACTGAAAGCACCTGCACGGAGAAAAAAGAGAACTCGTTTTTTTGTGTGATTAATAACTTTTCTTCTATATTTATTTTTCATTATTTTGGATTAATCATAAAATATTCCAATATTTTTGACAAAGAAGTGTTTACTTCGCCAATTAAATTTTTAGCAGATAAAAAAATTTTAAACACTGTAAAAAAGTGAAATTGTTTAAAGTGTGATTCGTTTAATATTTTCTTATTTTTGAAGTTTATGCCCCTCGGCTCAGACCAAAGTCGAGGGAGGGGGGAGGGGGGGCAAAACAATTTAAAAAGTATAAAAATTGGAATTACAAGCCTAGGTTTCAACATTTGGATGAAAAAAGTGTTTTAAAATGCATTTTACTGGCGTACAGTTGCTTTCTAATCATTAATTTTGAAAATATCGAGGTTAAGCCGGATTTTTGTGTTTCGCAAAAAAAACTTTTCGTGGGACTGTACATTGGTATTTCATGAAAATTTAAAATGTTTTCAAAGGAGTTCAAACATGCTATATATTACAAACGTGGGAAAATGCATTTTAATTGTTTTTCAGTTGATTAAACTTAAATTTTCAATATTTTTTTTAAGTTTTTTGAAAAAATATTTTTTTGCCCCCTGATTATTCAGGCCAACTTTGAAGGGGGAGGGGGGGGGGGGTGACATAAACTTTGAAAAATGTTTGCAACGGCCTAAATTTATCTTAAAATAATGAGTAAAAATATTTGGTCTCTGATGTATGGCCGCTGGAAATATTTACGCCCCCTTCCTTTCATATTGGCTTGAAAATTAGAGGACAAAAATA
This sequence comes from Culex pipiens pallens, assembly GCF_016801865.2. Classification (NCBI taxonomy): domain Eukaryota; kingdom Metazoa; phylum Arthropoda; class Insecta; order Diptera; family Culicidae; genus Culex; species Culex pipiens. Next base: position 205,816,930 of record NC_068938.1, read on the forward strand.
TGTTTTCAAAAAACTTCAAAATTGCAATGAATACTGATTTCACTTTTTGTATGACTAACCAGTTTAAAAATATGTTAAATAACTTTTTCGTTATACACATTTTAGTATTTCCAAAACTACGAGAACTATCGTGATAATTAATGATTCATTCACTAAATAACAGTTTACAAAATGATGTTCAACAAAGTTTGTCTTTTTTTTCATTCAAACTTTTACAGGGTTGAGATTAGTTAATTTTGGAATAAGAAGACAACAACATCCTTGTTAGCATTAGCATTAGCAATAAAGGTCGCACAATTCCGGATGGCTGCACAACGCTTATCTTGCTGTTTAACTGTAATTAAACGTATAATAGCACTAGACTCTCATCCGGTTACAATATTCCAACACGGGAGATACCATGTTTTCATCTTTAGATGAGCGTGTAATACTATCCAGTAAGATAAGGGGCTCCTGGCCGGTACCTTGCTGACCTCGGGGATTGGAAGGCATGTTATTAAACATCTATCTAGGACAACAACATCCTTGTTAATTATGAAATTAAATTGAATTTGAATTACTGAATAATTTTAATACTTTTTTTAAACAAATATTTTTTCTTCAAATGTTTTTTTATTAAGGCCGTTGCAAATATTTTTCAACGTATATGTCCCCTTCAAAATTGGTTCGAAAAATCATTGGCCAAAAAAATTTCTTTTTCAAAAAACTTTAAAATTTGAAAATAATAGTCAATGCAACTGAAAACATTCTAAAGCGAATTTTCCTACATTGATAATAATATTTTTTATTTAAAAAAAATCGTCAATACTTAGGCATTTTAGAAACTAATGATTGCAAAACAACTGGACAGGTGTATAATGTATTTTTAAACACTTTTTTTCATTTCGCTCGCTCCCAAATTTGGGGAATCAGATAATAATCAACCTTATATGCTATTACTTTCTATTGTTAAATTCATTACAACTTTTGTTTCAATTTCAATACAGCTCAGACTCGATTATCCGGAGCCTCGATAATCCGATGTTCGATCATTCGAAGGTTTGTATGGGACTTCGGATAATCGAATCATGACCAAAACATTTTTTTTTTACTTTTTTAATTATTCTAACAAATTTGAGTTCGGCGAGCCCATTTTAGTCAAAATTTCATAGATGTTTATTAAATTACAATACACTCAAACCCCGATAGTTTGACACCAACTGTTGTCAAACGAACGGGGTCACATTTTTGTTTGACACCCCATTTACACGGAGTTCACACACACTATCAAACGTTTGTTTTGATAGTGTGCGTGAGCGCCGTGTAAAAAGTGACAGTTTGTCACTTTTTAGTTTGACTTTGACCAACCAACGGGGTACACATTAAAAAAGTGTCAAACTAAAAAGTGACCAACCAGCGGGAGTTGAGTGTATGCTTTTAATAGTAGAGCAATTCTCTACGAAATCGGTCTTTTTTCTTCAATTTTAATTTTTGTATATTTTAATCCGACTGAAACTTTTTTGGTGCCTTCGGTATGCCCAAAGAAGCCATTTTGCATCATTGGTTTGTCCATATAATTTTTCATACAAATTTCGCAGCTGTCCATACAAAAATGATGTATGAAAATTCAAAAATCTGTATCTTTTGAAGGAATTTTTTGATCGATTTGGTGTCTTCGGCAAAGTTGTAGGTATAGATACGGACTACACTGGAAAAAAATGATACACGGTAAAAAAAATTTTGTGATTTTTTTATTTAACTTTTTATCACTAAAATTTGATTTGCAAAAAAACAATATTTTTAATTTTTTTTTATTTTTTGATATGTTTTAGAGGACATAAAATGGCAACTTTTCAGAAATTTCCAGGTTGTGCAAAAAATCATTGACCGAGTTATGAAATTTTTAATCAATACTGATTTTTTCAAAAAATCGAAATATTGGCCGCAAAATTTTTTCAAGTTCATATTTCGATGTAAAATCAAATTTGCAATCAAAAAGTACTTCAGTAAAGTTTTGATAAAGTGCACCGTTTTCAATTTCACAAATGTTTCATATATTAACATTGAAAATCGGACCATTAGTTGCTGAGATATCGACATTAAAAAATGGTGGGCTGTTTGGGTGAGACTTAGAAAACATAAATTTTCCTGTTTTTAAACCTTTGCATTGCAATATCTCAGCAACTAAAGGTCGTATCAACAAAGTCCGAAGAAGCAAAATATAGAAAATTTTCTCAGCTTTTCAAAAATATTTTTTCCAAAAGTGTGCAAACATGTGCACTTATTTAAAAAATGAAAAACTGCGACTATTTTCAAAAAAGTCACCTAAATATGGATCTAACTTGAAAACGGTGCACTTTATCAAAATTTTACTAAAGTACTTTTTGATTGCAAATTTGATTTTACATCGAAATTTGAAGTTGAAAAAAATTTGCGACCAATATTTCGATTTTTTGAAAAAATCGAAAAATTCGATTTTTTGAAAAAATCAGTAGTGATTAAAAAATTCATAACTCGGTCAATGATTTTTTGCACAACCTGGAAATTTCTGAAATGTTGGCATTTTATGTCCTCTAAAACATATCAAAAAAAAAAAAAAGTGTTTTTTTGCAAATCAAGTTTTAGTGATAAAATGTTAAATAAAAAAATCACCAATTTTTTTTAGCGTGTATCATTTTTTTCCAGTGTAGTCCGTATCCATACCTACACCAAATCGATCAAAAAATTCCTTCAAAAGATACAGATTTTTGAATTTTCATACATCATTTTTATATGAACAGCTGCGAAATTTGTATGGAAAATTATATGGACAAACTAATGATGCAAAATGGCTTCTTTGGGCATACCAAAGGCACCAAAAAAGTTTCAGTCGGATTAAAAAATACAAAAAAAAATCGAATGACCGAAATCCTAGAGAACTGCTCAGTAGTTTATGCAACAAGTCGCAAAAAAAAATTTCAGCACGAGTCGTACATTTATCCAACGAGGTATACCGTGTTGGATAAATACGATGAGTGCTGAAAAAATCAAGTTTTTGCTTACAACATTTTTTGCAATTCCAAAAAAAGTTTCTAGAATAAAATTTTATGTGTTTAGTAAATTCACCGTTCAAAACAAAAAATATTGAAAAATATAACTTTCCTTTTTTATTAATAAATATTACTTTCATCACTGCCATTTTGGCCGCCATCTTGGATTTTAAAATTCTTAAAAACTTTAGCGTAGTCGTATTTATACTTGACAAACAAAAATAAGACAATGAAACTTTTTTTTCGAGGCTTTCAGAAAATCTAGTCTGGACTGTATTTTGAAGTAAAGACTAAGATTAATTTTGCGTTACATAAACAAATATGTATTTCAAATTTCTTAATAATATCTAACCGGACTGAAGAAAAACAATAGAAGTTTGCAAATATCCAGAGAATTCTTAATAGTAAACTGAACTTATTTCTAAGCAGGTTTAAACAAATGCGATTAAAATATTTATCAAACTCGTTAACCATAAATAATGTCTGTTTTTAGTGCGTTTATTGCAATAAAATTATATTAACAATATGACCCATTTTTTTCGATCTGCTTCACACTTGCATAAGCATAAACCGCGACAAGACAAGAGAGTCAGGTAATAAACCCCGAAAGCACCCCACCTCAATGAGGGAAGACCCAATATCGGCAAGCGAAAGAACGCACGCAAGCAAAACCCGATAATGAGCGTGGCCAAGTAGAGAAATTAAAAACATTTGATGCAAATCGACCTATTATATTATAAGCCTTAATACGATTACGGCACACACGTTTCACATTTCGTAATAAGGACATCAACACATATTTAATTCTTCGATGTTCGGTTTTTCCCCTCTCTCTCTTACTACTGTTTTTTATGTTTTGATCTTTTCTTCTTTCAAGCAATCGTGGGCACTTGCGTGCCAAGGGTTCGGAAGACGACCAAGTACGAGCAGGGCTTCTTCGGCAACACCAACACTGAAAACTGGGTGCCTGCTTGCACCTTTACGCGATCGTGTGGCATTGTGGTCGGTGTTCCTTCCTTCTTCCTTCGTTGGCGCGGCCGACGGAAAGACGGCGAGGTGTTGACGCCGCAAACCGCCTGTGTCCCACAAAAACGAACCTGTACACACTCCCAATGCCAACCAGAGAGGATATGGGGAGAGCCATATCTACACAGCTAAAAAAGTAGTAATCCAGCTGCGTGTAAAAGGCCAGGGTGTAAAATAAATATTGCATTATTTCATGCAACTTGATGTGATTTTACACCCTGAAATATGTAGCTCATTCGTATGGGAAACCTACTTGACCGAATTGTCAAGCTCATATATGCGTTCATCCTTTCCATTCTTCATCGGTCTGATGGCCGAGTGGGCTAAGGCGCCAGTCCTTACTGTTGGTGCTGGGTTTGAATCCCGTCGGTTGCAACTTTTTTTTTGAGTTTACAAAAATTGTACATGCAGTGTGTAATATTAAGTGTTTATTTTGACGCAGGTGATGTGCATGCTTTTGCATGCGATTTTACCATCGGATTTTTTGCTGTGTAACGATCGTGAGCGGGTTTGAAAGTGGAAAGTGTGTGTGAGTGCGTGGTTTGATTTAAACAAGGTGTAATTCAGAATTATGCTGGTAATATTTTTTTTAAAAGCATCTGTTTAAAAATAAAAGAAATAGCCTACAATTTCATTCCATTTTCGTACAACCAATAGGATAGTTAAAAATGCAAAAAAAAAATATCCTTCTAAATTGTTTTGAATCATGAAATCGAATTATCTTAGAAAATTCTTTTTCATCAATCTTTTCATTGTTTTATATATAAATCACAACACTTTTGTAGTACCTTAACAGAAATAATTTTGCGAAAAAGAGAAGCGCTCCGATATGAAACTTAGGATATGTCACATGAGTTGTAAAACAAAAATGATTTTTAATCCTAAAAAATATTTGGAAAAACATCACACAAGAAATTTGAGACAAAATTGTGTTAAAATTGGATGAAATAGTTTGTGCTACAAATTAATGAATAAAGTTTCCGTATAATTTTATTTCATGCAAAATTTGTCCATACAAAAATAATACGTAAGTATTTGAAAATCTGTAACTCTTCAAGGAATTTTTTGATTGATTTAGTGTCTTCAGCAAAGTTGTAGGTATTGTTGAGGATTATATTGTGACAAGGAAAAAAATATTTGCCGTTTTTTTAAATTACTTTTATTTGCAAAAAACCAATTTCCCATAATACGTATTTTTCCATTTTCGAGATTTTTTGATATGTGAGTAATTCTCGCTGAAAGTGGACCACTATTTACACAAGGTGCTCAAAAATCAAAAGCAATGTACTTTTCCAATAGCCCCCACCAAGTTATGAATAAAAACATGTTTGGTTGGTTGAATTTGTCCTCGCCTCGGCGCCACGAAGCTAAAACATTTTTTTTAATTGGTAATTTTTTGACTTAGGCGCGTCTACAAAATTGCTAATAACTTTGCAAAACTTCAACGAACCCTTGATGTTTAGGGGTGTTTTGGAAAGGAAATGAGCAGAGCTTTCGAATGAACTTGTCAGAAAAATACCGTTCCATACATTTTTTAGCCACAAAACAGCAATGTATTTTTAAAAGTCATTTTTGAAGGCCGGCGCCCCGCTTTATCGAAAAACTGACAAATCCATTCGAAAGCTGAGACGATTTTACATAAAGTACCAATAAATCTAAGGTGTATGTTCCTCCTATCTTTTTTAATATAATTTTGATTCTGCGAGTGCAGCGCTCCGTTCGCATTTCGGGTGCCCAAAATGTTGCAATATGCTTGCCTGAATTTAAGGTTTTGTCAAAAAAATATAGGTGCTCACTTTTTAAATGATAGTTTATTGTCCAAGGATCAAAATGCACTTTCGATAATTGACCAATATTTATGTTTTTGGGTTCTTCCAGGCAATTTAATGTCGAAAAATTGTTTTTTTTATTTATTTTTTTGTAAAATGCTCACTTACAATTGGGTGGACTTTTTTCCAGTAGAACTAATGAATGTAGCATGTAGGAAATTTCACCAGGAACATTTTTATCTAAAAGAAAACATAATTTCGATACTCCAGTGCCAAGATATTTTAGTTTTAGTGCGAAAAAAAAGTGCCGGTTTTACAAATTTCTCAGAATTAACAAGCACGGCCTATTATTTACATGCGGCATATGTTTTGGAGGCCAGAGTATGGTTTCTTATAGTTATTTTGGTCGCTGAATTCGGATCTGGAATCAAATTTCAGATAAACAGTTAAATTTGGAGCCACGCCCAAAAGTTATTTGCGGTAATATGCTGTAATTTTAATCGCTAGTGAATTCGGTCATATTTCATCTTTCGCTCACCTTTAATTGATATTTTACTCACGGATTTTTTATGGAGATTGTTTTTTTCAACTTCTGATTGTTTTGAGATGCCTCGTGGCGCGGTGGTTTGCGGCTTCGGCTGCCGATCCTTAAGTGGCTATGGGGAATACACGCAAATAATATTTGAGCGTGACTAAAATATCACTGTTCACTGTTTATCTGAAATTTGATTCCAGATCCGAATTCAGTGACCAAAATAACTTTAAGAAACTATACTCTGGCCTCCAAAACATAAGCCGCATGTAAATAATAGGCCGTGCTTGTTTATTCTGAGAAATTTGTAAAACCGGCACTTTTTTTTCGCACTAAAACTAAAATATCTTGGCACTGGAGTATCGAAATTATGTTTTCTTTTAGATAAAAATGTTCGTGGTGAAATTTCCTACATGCTACATTCATTAGTTCTACTGGAAAAAAGTCCACCCAATTGTAAGTGAGCATTTTACAAAAAAAAAAGTAAAAAAAAAACAATTTTTCGACATCAAATTGCCTGGAAGAACCCAAAAACATAAATATTGGTCAATTGTCGAAAGTGCATTTTGATCCTTGGACAATAAACTATCATTTAAAAAGTGAGCACCTATATTTTTTTACAAAACCTTAAATTGAGGCAAGTAAATTGCAACATTTTGGGTGCCCGAAATGCGAACGGAGCGTTGCGCTCGAAGAATCAAAATAAGATTAAAAAAGATAGGAGGAACATACACCTTAGATTTATTGGTCCTTTATGTGAAATCGTCTCAGCTTTCGAATGGATTTGTCAGTTTTTCGATAAAGCGGGGCGCCGGCCTTCAAAAATGACTATTAAAAATACATTGGAGTTTTGTGGCTAAAAAATGTATGGAACGGTATTTTTCTGACAAGTGCATTCGAAAGCTCTGCTCATTTCCTTTCCAAAACACCCCTAAACATTAAGGGTTCGTTGAAGTTTTGCAAAGTTATTAGCAATTTTGTAGACGCGTCTAAGTCAAAAAATTACCAATTTAAAAAAATGTTTTAGCTTTGTGGCGCCGAGGTGAGGTCAAATTCAACCAACCAAACATGGTTTCATTCATAACTTGGTGGGGGCTATTGGAAAAGTACATTGCTTTTGATTTTTGAGCACCTTGTGTAAATAGTGGTCCACTTTCAGCGAGAATTACTCATGTTTTAAGAGACAAAAACCCGCAACTTTTCAGCCATACCGAAGTATGGAAAAAAATCTGCCGCCGAGTTATTAATTTTTGAAAAATAGTGATTTTTGGAAAAAATCAAAATAACCCATAATAATTTAGCCCAAAAATGTTGAGCAAAAGAGCGTAATATTGGTTTTTTGGCTCTATTAAAATGTCAGATTTGTTTTTATTTTCTTGTATTTTAAGTTCAGCGACTCCATTTTAATAAAATTCGAATAGTTGATTGTCTATTATGTTACCAAATGCCTTTTTTCATATTTTCCGTAGTAACAGTTCAATAGGGCGAATCTGCGTTTGTAAACAAGCAGTCTATCCCTTATGCTCAAATGACAGATCACGTTAAGTAAGAGGGGGATAGACTGCTTGTTTACAAACGCAGATTCGCCCTATTGAACTGTTACTACGGTTTTGAAGAATGTTCACAGAAAAGTTATTGTTTGTGAATACCGTTTGAGGATTTTGGATTTTATGCTTAAATACGATTATTTATATGTTTTAGGGGACTAAAAGAGCATATTTTGCTTTAGAATTTTGGATGATGTGTTTGGTACCGTAGTTCAAAATTTTGAAAAATTTGATTTTGTCGAAGAAAATTTCAAAAATTATTTTTAGTTATAAAAATTGCAATCGAGAATGACTTAACTTAATTTTGTTGAAAATGAACTGCATAATATAACATTTTAAAAATTTTTTTTTCAAATTTAAAAATATTTCATGAAGAGAAAATGCACCTGCACAATATATTTTGTAAAAGTTGAGACTTTGTTGATACGTATTTTGAAATATTTTTTTTTTGAGTGGTATAAACATAATTTTGAAGTTTTTCTTAGTTAAATAAGCACAAAATTTTGCTGAAATTTAAACTACGTATTTTGGATATAGAACTTGTATTGAAAGTGAATTAAAAATTGGGAATTTATTTTTCGTGCATTTTGCTTCCTGGAAAGTCTTATTTATAACTTCCAATTTTGCCGAAAAAAACCAAGTCGATTAGAAAATCCCTTCGCAAGACACAGATTTACTTTAAATTATGTTTTGAAATAAAAAATAATACAAAATAAAATAAAATAAAATATGTAACTATATTTTGAACGAAAAATAATTTTATTTGTCTAAAAAAAAGTAGAGATGATTTTAAATCATCTATTTTTGAACTTTTCCAATGTTCGTGCCAATTGCAGGTGAATTTTTTTATTTTGACACTTAGTAAACTTAGTAAAAATAAATTATTCAACCCTGAATCTTCCAAGCAGAGGTCCCAAAGCGAAATCCTTTTCCATTTCACGAAGAGTTCGATATATATTTTGCCTGTTCATCCTCCGAACACAACACATTCGTTCGTTCTTGCACCACCGCACCAGTCCAGTTCAGTCCGGCAGA
>NC_068938.1:205825946-205858544 GCF_016801865.2 Culex pipiens pallens
CACGTTTTTTTTTTTTCTCTTAACTTATTTTTATTAGGTCCTTTTAGGTGCTTGGACCAGGTTAGGACCGAGGGACAGTTCAAAATACATTATAATACATTACAAAAAGATGCTCATTTTCCTCCATACTTGCCGAGCATGTAGCTAACGAGTCTTAGTTGATCCACGCGGGTCTTGCAGGTCTGAAACCTGGCGCTGTACTCGTTGAAAATGTGCCACAGCTCAGTCGAACTGTAGAGCACCTCCTTTTCTTCCGCCGTGGGGGTGGTACCGGCGCCGGCGCCGATACTTTGGTGACTGCTTCCTGCGGGTCGAGGGCGATCCTTTGGTTTTACGTCCGGGACTGCGCCCGGCAGCGGAGGGAACTCCGCCGGCGTGAACGCCGGAACTGCTGGACTCTGCTTTTCCGCCTTCCGTACCGGCGGTTTCGAATTCGATGACTGCTGCCGCATCCGGATGAAATCCGCACGCTTGGGGCAGCTTCGGTCCATGGCTTCGTGCGTTCCGTTGCAGTTGGCACACCTCTTCGGCTCGGCTTCTTGCACTTGGCAGTCGTCCGTCGTGTGGGGACCCCCACAGCTGTTGCACCTGGCCTTTAGGTGACAGTTCCTGGTTCCATGGCCCAGATGCAAGCAGTTCCTGCACTGGGTCACGTTCGGCCGCTTATTCCGGTAGGCCTCCCACCGGATGATAGTGCTTGCCACAACCTTCAGTGGAGAGAGCTTCTTTAGATTGGTGTACCCCTTGGGGAAGACCACGATGTACGGAGTTTCGTCCACGGTGGACTTTTCCTTCCGCTTGATGACATGCACCTCCAGCGCGTCCAGCTTTAGATCCCTCTTCAGCAGGTACTTGACCTCATCCGGTTTTAGTTCATCAGGTAAACCACGAAGAACTACCCGATGATTTCGTTCGCTCCGTCGTTCGTGGGTGTAGAATTCTACTTTGTGCTTCTTGAAGAGCACTTGCAACTTGTCGAAGTCTTCGACAGAGAAGCTGGTTACCTTGGTGCCAAACCGGGTAATCTTGAAAATTGGCTCGAAATCGTATTGACACAGCGACGTTATCTTCACAAGCCTGTAAAAGGCCGTAGAGCTCTTTACCACCAAAGGTGGTTGCTTTTGTTTACCTGCCGACTGGCCGGGTGGCGGAACCACCGGGGCGTCTCCTCCTCCTGCTGGGCTGGCATTGTTGTTGTTGTTGTTTTCCGCTAGCGGGCTGAACTTGTTGTTGTTGAGCACATTCTGCTCCACTTTTCCTTCTTCGACGACAGCTCCGGTGATCTCAGGGGACTTCTTCCGCTTCCGATTTCCGGGGATGAGTTGGAAATCATCCGTCTCGGAGGTCTCTTCCACCTCCATCCGTCAAACAACTCGAGGCACGCAACGATGCCTTTAGCGCGCACGACACAACAAACACGTCTACACTCTCAGAGCTGTCGAAAACGAGTGTCGATTGGTATCACGTTCATGCGGCACAAAAGTATGCCTATCGCCTTGCTGGCAGCACGGTGCTCACGGCGAGAGAGAATAGAGAGAGAAAGCAACGCGCGGGGAGAGCGAAATGTAGCAAGCGCAAAACGACAAAAATCGGAGCTCGGTCTTTCTCTTAGCCCTTAAATGATGCTTTTTGCTACTTGGTTTTAAGGATTTTTAAGAAGGGTTAAAAACTCTAACGTAAAAAATTGCAATAAATAAAATAAAAAAATTATAAGGCCATAGCAAATATTTTTCCAAGTGACCCTCCTTCAAAGTTGGTCCAAAAAATCAGGGGGCAAAAATTTGTATTTTCAAAAACATTAAAATTTCAATGGAAATAGAAGTCTTATCAACTGAAAACAATCTTAAATGTTTTTTTCTGCATTGACTATCATGTTTACACGTTTTAAAATAATTTGAATTTTAATGAAATTCCAATGTACAGCACCGCAACAACTTTTTATTCTCACAAAAAAAAACAAATCTCATGTGCTTAGATGTTTTGGAAACTAATGTTTGCAAAATAACTGGACAGGTATATAATGCATTTTAAAACACTTTTTTCATTGGAAATGATAAAAAAAAAAAATATAAAAAGTCAATATTAAAAACATGTGCAGGAATACAGCCAGCTATATTTCTAGTACCAAAAAATTACTAAAATCAAAAGTCCGTACGGTTTTTACCCTCAGTAATTCCAAAGTTTATAATTTGACAAAATTGGTTGCGATTTAATAAAAAATGATTTAATTGTTTTCAAAAATCGAGAAAAAAAACAAACTTTTCGCTGGTTTGTTGGCAATACGTAACAGCCATCGCAACCTCCGACACTGATTTGATTTTTTTTCTTCTCAGAAACAAATCAAATTTACATTGTTTTTCAGTAAAGAGCATTTAAAGTACGTGCAGATGAACAATTCAATTTGAATAATTCGGAATTTGATAATTCGGAAATTTAACGAGAATCGATCGAAAAACTGCTTTGTTTAGAAACAAGTGCTTGCGACCTTTGAAAAACTAACCCGAGATTTGTAGTATTTTCTGAAGTGAAATGAAATTAAACTATAAAATAAAAGGATTACTATTTTTCTAAGTGTTGTTTTCAAAACAATCGCAAAAAAAAAAAATAAAATTGAAGCAATATACACAGTTAAAAATTGTGTAGATTTTGAAGGTGTAATATTTGAAGGTTGAAAAAAAAATTACCTCAACTTAAACTGAAAAAGTGACAATTACACCAGGAAAGTGATAAAATTACTCATTTTTAGAGGTAAATATACTATTTTTCCTCATTTTTTTTCAATGTTGAATTAAATTTATTATAGCATGTTTTAACATTTTGAATTTTGAAAATCATAATACAATACAAAAACCCAAAATGTTAAATTTCTCAATAAATTGTTAAATGGTTTTTAAAAATTTCATTGATTTAGAAATTAGGTCGATGAGTTTTTTTTTTATTTGTTACCCGCTTTTTTGGCCAAGATTCAGGTTGAAAATCTTATATTTCAACCATAGTTAAAAATTTGAAAATGCGGTACACAATTAAGTAAGTCTTGTGTTAAAAAGAAAATTTACATTGCAATATTAAAAAAAGCGTATTGTTTTGTTCTAAGTATTATAACTTTACTTAAAAAAACAATGTACTAATATAATATATTTCAAATGGTTTCAAGATGACTTCACTGCTTATTTCATCAAATTTTTTAAGCAGATTTAAAATAATTTTCTAAGATTTTTCTGAGATTTCTCCTGTTATTTTCGTGATTTGTAACAACTCTGCTATTATCTAATTATTAACTTCTATTTACAAATCAGAAAAATAAGAATAAATCCAACATCCAATAAAAATAATTAAAATGATGTAACAATTTTAACCAGTAAGTTTGATAAAACCAGAATATTTTGATTATTTGATTAATATGAAATACAAATAAACATAAACGTCGCAACATTGTCATAATGAGGTCAATTTTCTTCCATTACAATTTTACATTTAACGAAGTATTCATTCCCATCCGTCTTCAAACGATCACTTCCAGCCAGGGATTAATGTATTCACTTCAAATCATATAATTATATAATTTTTTTTTTCAATATTTTATTAGTAAACAGCAATTTGTTATTCTTTAAATAAACATATTTTATAGCAAATTTACATAAAACATTCAATTATAAATTAACAGCAACTTTTCGCAAATTCACTTCACTGTGTTAGATGACAATATGCTTTGAGGAAGAAGGCAGCGAGTTGTTTAGTTGTAGGTGAGAAACTGCTCCTCATGAATTTCAGTAACCAATCAAATCCCTGCTTCTAGCCTGAGGACCTCTTCGCAAATCCCGTCAACCCCGTAGGAAAGCCATCTAAGCGAGCTGTGACACTATTTAGCGCACCAGTCAGTGCCTTCTTGGATTTTATTACCTCGCGGGGTCCGAATTAAACGGTCCTCCTCGCTAGCACACTATTTTTTACGACCCCTTGATCTCAATCCCGCCAAAACGGCGAGAGGGGCCAACTTGGCGACGCGGTTGACAACCGTTCAAAATCCTATAAAAGCTAGAGAAAAAGTTTAATAGCCCCTCGTCAGCGCTCGGTGCCTGAAGATCTGCGCGCGCGTGGGCTGTTGGTTTGTGGGGCCGAGGGGTCAATTATCAAGTTATTAAAATAGTGTTACTTTTCGTCGGGGTTGACAAGGTGGACGGCGACCGGAGACATACTTACCGAGATCGTTTTGAAGGGTCTGGGATTGTCATCAAGGTGGTTGAAAGGAAAAAGGTTGGCGGATTTCGACATTTTTTAAATATAATTATTGTTATCTTTATTTACAGCTGTTTGCTTACGATTACTGGAAGTTTATTACAGAAAAAACTGTTTACAGTTACCAACTAGTGTGTTCTTCATTCATTAACTATGTATAATTAAAGTTTTCTTCTTCAAGTTTTCGCTTTCTTAACGCCACTTTTGATATTGTTTTATACTTTTAACTACCTAATCAATAGTAAAAATAGTAGAAAAATAAGCTCCCTAGACTATGGATGTTTCTCTCTGTTTCTCACACTCACAGTTGTTTGTCTCTTTCGCACTCTCACTCTCACTCTCTCTCTCACAATGATAGAAGTATATATATATAAAACTTTCGATTGTTTTCAATGCTCAACATTTTTTAACGAATTAGTGATTTTTGATTTTGTCTCTGCACAATTCTACAACTTTTTTAAAGTTTTCAAAACATGTTCCTCGAAGACGGTTTTGTTCAAACTTCTTTTTTCTCTTTTCACAAATCGGGTTCTCTCAAGCAGCGCGTTAAGTTTTTTGTTTAAAAACGTATATTTTGTGAGTTTTAATTGTACTTGTTTTACTTTTTTACGACGACTGAGCATAAAATACAGGAATAAAAGCATGATTCGCGCTCGATTTTCCCACGCACACACTTGTTCGGTTCGGGGGCCCATATTTAGGCAAGTTTATTCACATGCGCTGACATTTCTTCGCCGTTTGACGGTCTTTCTCTCAATCTCATTCTCATTTGTTTCGTGTTTTATAAACTTCATTTAAATATTAGAAGAATTTAAATAATAAAAAAGGCAAATAAAATCTATTTTATTACTTTTTCGGGTTTGTTCTTTAGCCCCGTTTCGTTTGCCTTTCTCGAACTTAAATTCTCCTCTCGTTATAACCCTTCGCCGAACCAGATTTCAGAGGTTGCTTGTGTGTGAGTGTGAGAGCGCTAGTGCCATCTCACTTCCACCAGCGTGAATCTGAGTGGGCTCTGGAATTCTTGCGAGAATCACAGTAGGCTGTTTTAATGTGAAAGACCAAAAAACAGTGAAGAAATCGCCATTTTTCTCAAGAAATTTGTTATCAACGCTGGAAAAAGGGCAAAACGTCACATTGAAAGTTAGGCCCCTTTTCGCGCGTTGCGCCCCAATTAACGAGCAAGTACGAAGTAAACAAAACAATTTGCAGCTTGCAATAAATTACGCACACAATGAAAACGCTGCAACAAGTCTTCTATGAATGAAACAAGTTCCCACCTTTCGGGAGAGCAAACACACAGCCTGCTAGAGATGACCATTGTTTTCGTTCGTTCTTGCCCACATTGTGACAGGACAGAACAAGCCTGCTTGGTCGGGTTCTCGAACCCGAGAGAGGCTCGTTCTACAAGTTCTTTTCACTTTTGCGCTGCTGCGTTCTTACGAACGCTCAGCTACCCAAAGTCGCATGAATAAACTTTACTTAAATGTGTGCGCGCGAGACTCGTTTTCTTCGTTCGCCGCTCTTTGTCTTGGTCGTTTTATTATCTTGCGCGTCTCCTCTTTTGCTTTTTATCCTTTATTTTATATATGTTAACAAGACGATAAAGTAAGAAGTTTTTCGGTTCTGGCGCGGTTTTGTTTTCTTACTGTTTCGTCTTGTTGTTTCGTTGTTTTTGTTCGTCAAACAGCAACATAAGATAACCAGATTTCGTCGTTTTTTTCTGACGTTTCTTCAGCTTCTTCTCTCTTATTTTGTTGTTGATGTCGCGTTGTTAATCCGCCACCCCCGTCGTCGACGGATTTCCTTTTTTCTGCGGGACGTTCTTGTTCTTGGTGTGCACTTTTGACCGCACTCGTGTGTGTTCGTTAGACGTTTCTTTTTCTCTGCGTGTGTGTGGGTTTCGCGAGCAGACTTGGCGAGCGCGCGCGCTGAATTGATAATAACAACATTAAAAAAACACGTTCCTTAATGCGCGACATTAGTTTTCCACCCCTGGTAAATCTCATATTTATAAGTGTAATAATAAATAAATAAGCCACTAGTTTGGCACTTCGTTATTGATCTCAGTTTATATATTTTCGTGTTTTTATTTTTGCTCGCTTATCTCCTTCGGGCGTTTCGTGATTTTAAACGTATTTAAAACCTTATTTATATTCGTTACATTTAGCGGATTAAAGTCTATCAGTTTTAGGCACTTTTCGGGTGGTGCCCCTAGCGTTCTACCACTAAAAAAAGAGATCGTTTTCGCGCATCGAGCAGTGTCAAATTGTTGTGCGCGCGCGCTAACGCTAACGCTCGTCTGCTGACAGCTGTCAAGTGGAATGTAGTCGCTCAATTTTGACTCGTGAAACCCACATTTAACTACTGTGAGATTAACGTGCCTCCCTAACCCACCACACCGCAGCGTTAAAACCATACAAATATTGCACATTGTTTCGACCGTCACCTCTTCTCGCTTAAATCTTTTGTTCTCTCCCGTTTTGACACCGGACAAACACTTCGCTCCGCGAGACCTGAGTCGTTTGCTCAATCACTTTCGGCGGCGGCGACGACGACGACAAACACACTCTTGTTTAGAGTGTTCATTAAGTTGATTTTCTATCTCATTCGCACTTTTTTAGTTGTTGTTGTATTTTCGGGAGTTGCACTCCCTATTGTTTAGCTAGACTGGTATTTGTTCTAGCGTTTAGCATCGATTTCGTTGTCGTCGTCGCGGCCGCACACAGCAAGCCATGCGTTTTGGTGATCGAGCAAACAAGTGACGTCTCGCGTGGCTGTCAGTTTTTTGTTTTGTTTGCTTGTTGACGGACCTAATCACTGATTTTTTTTTCTCTCTCTTCTACTCTAGCTGGTGTTGGTGGTCTGGAAACACGTTAATCTCAATTTCCTGACAGCGGAACACGGCCGAGTCGAGCCGGGATGGAGGAAGTTTGGGACGTGATTGCATTTGGATGTGGCTGATTTTGTTTACTTGTTGATTGATTACAAGTGATAATGACGGTTGCGACGGTGTGCGTCTGTGTGGCGAGCTTTGTGTGAGCATGTGTGGTTTTGCTGGCAGCAGACACTGGCGATGTTTTCGGATGATTGACAGTTATTGATTGACTGGCTGGCTGGAGGTGACAATTTTTAACGTGATTTTTTGTTTGGTGGAAGAGTTTTGAAAGTGTTGGACCGGGGCTCGGTCCTTAACCTGTGTTGTGAGATATGGCTTGTGAAGTACAAATTGGATTCAGTGAAAGCCTTTTGCGAGAAAAGGTTTTGTTTTAGTTTGTTGAAAATCTGTCAATTCTGTCAACTCTGTCAATTCTGTCAAATCTGTCAACTCTGTCAATGCTGAAACTGTCAACGTCACCAGGGTCATGTCCATTTTTGGTCTCGATTTTAAAATCTCCAAATTTCCAGAAGCATTCCTTCAACCCGATCAATCTATTTGGCCATCAATTCCGGCGCGTTGTTTTCGCTCCACGCGTATTGACTTTAAAAACTTCACCCGAGAGTGCGCGCTGTTTGTTTACCTTA
This sequence comes from Culex pipiens pallens, assembly GCF_016801865.2. Taxonomy (NCBI): domain Eukaryota; kingdom Metazoa; phylum Arthropoda; class Insecta; order Diptera; family Culicidae; genus Culex; species Culex pipiens. The sequence continues at coordinate 205,833,705 of NC_068938.1, forward strand.
GTACAACAGCACTTTTGGTTCACCCAAATGGAAGCTTTTATTTACTTTTTTGTTCACCCCGCTCCTCCCTTCAATCTCTTACTCTCACACATACCACCGCCAATGTTTGGCGCAAAGTGGATGAAAAAATTAAACAAAATTTATTTACTCACTAAAAAAGGTGAAATACTTGCGCTTCCATTATCGCTCATTTTCCATCACACCGAAATCGGGTGGCAGGTTCAGTCCCGGGCTGGCCAGATGGACCACGGACGTGCCCTCCGAGCAACGTAAATAATCACTTCCACATTTTGTTCACACTCTGTGTGGTATCGTTGTATGCAGAAAGAATTGACAATTTTTCTATTTTCAAATTTTGACCCTTTTGAAAAGTTACGCCCGACTCCACTTAACTGCACCACATTCGTCAAATTTGGTGTCCATTTTGACGCGCACAAATTGTGCGCGCTTCATTAGATTAAAAACTATTAAACTGTGTGTGTCTGTGGCCAACAAGCCAGTGCTCCATATCTGTCAGACGAGGGGCCCGAGCATCGCTTTTTATCACGCTCACACATCATCATCGTCAGCAGTTGTGTGTGCGCGGTAGACTGGTTCATGGTTCAAAAAAGTTGTACTCTCAAAAAGAACCTTTTTGATGTTTCAAACGATTTCATCGACATCTCACAAAAGAGTCAACAACTCTCATTGACGATATTTTCTCCCAACGAATTCCAAAACAGCCTACTGCGCTCGTGAGCGTTTCGCTCACGCCTAACCCTTCGCTCTGAACCAGTCTAACGCTCCGCCTGCAGGCGTGAGTGTGTGCTTGAAAATAGCATATCGCAGGCCCCAAAGCGAGTCGCGTCGCGCAAGTGAGCAAGTGGCGCTCAATTTGCGCTCGTTATCACCCCCACCGGGCCAGACAAGTGAGAGGTGAGATGGCTCTCGCTCACGCTAACGCTCACCATGAAGAAGACGGCGGTGGCGCGACGACGATGATGGATCGTGCCCGGGTAATAGAGTAGTGCGGCCTGTCGATCAAATGTTTGATCGACGGGCCGCCGGACCGGACCGACAAAAACGTAATGATGGAGGGTTTTCGGGAAATTGTTGAACCGTGAGGAACCATCTCACGCATCGTTGGCTCTTTCACGCCGGGTTTGCTCGAGAGGTGTCGAGTTTCGCTCGTCCGCGATCAGGTGCGCTGCCTCCCGAAATTCGAATCGAGGGGGTAGAAGAAATTAAGAAGTAGACTCCTTTTTTTATAAATTTTTGAAACCGGTAATTAATAAGAAAGAGAGAAAAAAAGTTAACGAGCGGTTGCCATCGACAATTGATTTCGTGCTCACGGTCGACTGCTTGAAGTTGAGCCCGGGCTGTTTACCGTTTTGCGAGGCGTTGTTTAACTATCTTCTGTTTGTTTTTAAGCCAACTTAATTGCCCTGCAAACTGATTAGAACCTCCTTCGCGCAGCGCCCTCTATCAATCAGAGCAAAGTGCAGCAATCAATCAATTTGCTTTTTTATTGACGGCAAAACGGCAATTTCCACCGCGCTTCGGCGAGCCCGGGATTAGCGCCGCCAAGTTTGGCCGAGTCTCCGGGTGTCTCCACCGTGACTTATGATGATCGATTTGATTTGTGTCAACTAAAGTGAACTTCCGCGCGAAAAAAGATCATCAAAACGAGAGCGCGAAGAAGGTTCTTCGCGACACTGCTCGCTCGCAATTTTGTTTGTTCTCTCTTCCCACTCGCTTCGTTTACTGGTGTGCGTGAGCTCTCGTTGAGAGCGCGGTGCGCTTTCAAATTAAATCCATTGTGAAAAGTGACAATTCGCACTGTTTACATCGGCGTTGACGACCGTTTTCGAATCGCAATGAGGCGGTTATCTGCCACAAGTGCCACTTTCCGAAATAATCGGCCCGTCGCTGCAGCTAAGCTGCACTTTTAACGACACTTAAAAATAAGCGGCAAGAAGTGTGTTAAAGCCCACTCCTTCGGCCGAAACCAGTTCGAGCAACCAGCTTGCCAAGTGAGCGCCCCTAATCAAAATAAGCAAATTTCTCCACCAAACTGATTATGCCGGTTTTACGAGCAGTCACGGCGAATCATGTTCCGAGATAAGAGCTCGCAAAGATAGCTGTGTACGGCCCGTTGAGGTAGTTGATGTAATTTTGTCACGCAACCTCGCAAGACTGCTTTTTTTGGGGTCGGACTACAACCCTGTCCCCGTCTGGACCTCCAGTTGAATCCAGTTCGGTTTAGCACGTCCTCGAAATCTACGGTCCAGCTCCGCGTGCGGCGTCGAACACTCATTTGCACCTCCCGAATTGGTCTAATTGCTTAAACGCTCGGCGACCAGGCCGCGATCAACGGTGTCTTCTTCCGACGTCGGGTATGCAGACTTGGTCTTGGATTACTCCGCAGGCATGAAATTATAAATTCATCGCCAGCTTCATGCCAATCGTCAATTTCCCGGTCTCCGGGACGCGCCGCGTCCAAGACATCCAGTAGCACATCACGGGTTAGTAGCGACTAATTATAACATAATTAATTGCTCAACTATTAGCTCGATGTTTTACCGTCTTGTTTTATTTGCTCAAAGGTATGAAGGGTGGTCGTTGTCTGCATTTTTCCCGATCAACCAACCGTCAACCTCTTGCAGCGGGAGTGTCCACCAAGGTGACTAGGCCACACCGTTGAGATACCTTGGAGGGGGGAACAACAACCAGAACAAAGTAATAACATTCATTTATTATCATAATTACTGCTGCTCGCGAGAGCAAGTGAGAAACGTTGCGAGAGAGAGAGGCAGCGAGTGCAATTATTACATTTTCTGAATTTTCGATACCCCCGGTGAAACTCCGGTAGCTAATTACTTCTTTATAGAGGCCTTCCCCCCTCAACAGATCCGAGATATGCTGGAGTCCACTCGTGTAAGGGGAGGGGGGATCTATTGAACTTGCTGGAGCGGATAGTGCGAACCTGTACTTCCGTTGAACAACCTGGAACACAGGGATCTCCCGTTCTTACGTCACTTTTTCTTATCAAATTCTCTTTTCTGCGAGCATCTTTCAGAACATTCCGAACGCAAAGAGTTCTCTCTTCTCTTTTGCTCCGTTTGATAACGTAATCTGCAGAGAGATTCTCATTTGCGAAAGCGAGCATTCGCGAGTGAAGATTCTCGCTAAGTTTTGATTGAGTCGATCAAATTAGAGTGACGTTTTGACAGCTGGAATCAAAGAGAAAATGTTTGCTCTCATCAACTCCTCTCGCGAAGAATTATTTTTAGATGCTTCCCATTCGTTTCGTTTGACAACTTAATCTGCAGTAAAGTTCTCTTTTGCAAAAGCTCACGAGCAGGATAACCAAGAATCTCATGATCATACGTCACTTTTCTCAAAATTAGCATCTTCATGAGCAATTCAAACTATTTCAAAAACGAGTGAAGAAGCAACTTCGCAAAGTTGTTAGTTTGCGACGCGTTCTCTCCTCTCTTTTGCTTCGTTTGACAACTCCACAGTGAAGTTCTCATTGCGTGTTCAAAATGAGCATCGTCCAAAACATTCTGAGCGCAACCAGTTCTCTCTTCTCTTTTGCCTCGTTTGACAACCTAATCTGCAGAGAGATTCTCATTTGCGAAAGCGAACAATCGCGAGTGAAGATTCTCGCTAATTTTTGATTGAGTCGATCAATTCAGAGTGATGTTTTGACAACTAGAATCAAAGAGAACGTTTTTGCTCTCATCAACTCCTTTCGCAAAAAAAAATGTCTTCCCTTTTGTTAGATTGGCAACTCAATCTACAGTGCGAAGTTTTCTTCTGAAAGAGCTCACGAGCAGGAAAACCAAGAATCTCATGATCATACGTTACTTTTCTCGCTTTGCTGTGTTCAAAGTTGGCATCTTCATGAACAACCCAAACGAGTGAAGAAACGACTTCGCAAAGTTGTTAGTTTGCGACGCGTTCTCTCTTCTCTTTTGATTCGTTTGACAACTCAATCTGCAGCGAAGATCTTGTTTGCGAGCGCTCACGAGTGGAGAGGCGAAATGTTACTCTCTTTGTTCCAATCGAGTTGTCAAAACAGGGTTTCAATCGAGCGATAAGAGCTTGCAAGTATAAGAATGGATTTTAGCAAAAAAACGAGATTTCTAGCTTTATTAGTTTAGTGTAAGTATTTTTTACGATTATAATAATTATAAATAAAAGTTTCACAAAACTTTAAATACTGACAATCTTGTTTGTAGCTAAACAATAACAATAAGTGATTCCAACCTTAATTTTGACAGCTCGATTGAAACCCAGAGAGTAACATATCGCCTCTCTACATAGCCTCTCTACTTACGAGTGCTCATTAGCAAATGCAACCAAAGATGCAAAAGTTCGCGAACATCAATTTTTTTTCACTCGTTTTCGATTGAGTTGATCAAATCTGAGAGTTATTTTGACAATTGGATTCAGAGAGAACTTTTATGCTCTCATCGACTCCGCTCGCGAAGAAAACTTATTCTCTTTCTCTTCTCTTCTCAAAACCAGGGTTGCAAAAGTTCGCGATCTGCAAATCGAGTTAGCTGTCGCGAGAACAAACTGAGAGTTTAACAGATGGGATCAGCATCTGTCAAATCAAGAGTGAGCATTTGCGAATAAAGATTTTCACTCAGATTCAGAGAGAACTTTTATGCTCTCATAGACTCCTCTCGCGAAGAAAACTTATTCTCTTTCTCTCCTCTTCTCAAAACCAGGGTTGCAAAAGTTCGCGAACAGCTAATCGAGTGAGCTGTCGCGAGAGCAAACTGAGAATTTGACAGCTGGGATCGACGAGAATCTTTCTCTCACGAAAAAGTATTCGTTTGACAACTAACTTACTGACCGACTCACAATCGCCAACACTCTGTACCTTCGCAAAAAAAAATGCCCACAAAAAAATCAAATTAATTACTCTACACTTGATGCAAACGCTGATGAAGTTCGATGTTCCGTCCAAACAGAGGGAAAATCGCCCCCACATTTCCGCTCTCTCCAACATCCTTCTCAGGTGAAAACCAAAATTACTGAACTAAAAAGCTTGAGCGTTGAGGTTGTTTGCAACCTTGCAAACCGTCCCGCCTCCCTCTTCGGAGGAGGAGGAAGGGGCTAACCTTGAACAGGTAGCAACAGACTGCTAATTACACGTGGTGGTGAAGACAGGTGTATGAAGAAGAGGGGAGGGGGTGAAAATTTGCATTGTTAATTACTTGGGGCAGAGAGAAAAGTGCTCTGAGGTGGGGTGTACAAAATGCGTTAAATGCGTTTGAGCAATTAATTTCGCCTTAAAATATGGCACAAAAACAACCGGAGTGGTGAAGAAGTGTAATCAGACTTCTCGCACATGAATTTTGAGTGAAGATATCCATTTCGTGGAAGAGCGAAATGAAACCTGCTATCAAGATCAAGGGGTCATCGGCGCAGGGTTTGGTCACCGGTTGGATGTCGTGATGGGATTGAGGAATTTTATGATGCTTTTGAGGGATTTATTGCTTATGGAACGAAGCGAAGAAAGAATTGGCAATAAGTTAAAATATCCGCTTCGGGTAATGCCCATTTAATCACCTATACGAACGAGTGAAATTCATTACTCACGAGAAAGATTATTCGCGAAGAAGCTCATTCGCGAGTTGCTCACACAGTTGCTGATCAATCAGCTCTTGCTAAAATTTGAGAGAATTTTCTCTTTTACGGCTTCTCTTTCACTTAGTTCGTCACTCAATTTGCAATAAAGTTCTCGTTAGCAAGAGCTCACGAGTGATCACGAGCAAACGAAACCAGAGTTGCAAAAGTTCGCTCACCACGCAAGCGTTCGAGAGGGAAGGTGCTCGCTCACGATAATTCTCTCACCATTCTGAGCAGGCAATGAGATTTGGTAAAATTTGAGAGAAACTTCGCGTGGAAGATTCCATCGCTCGCGATAATTCTCTTTCATCAATTCAAACAGTGGGTTTCACCGCTCAAGAACCGTTTCTCGATGGTACTTCAAAGTGGATCATTCATCCTTTCGCCGTAATCTTGGTCTCGAAAGCTCCTCATAACAACTCTCGAGAACTACCTTATCAATCGTCGATTGTGTACGCGCCTTAATTGGAGTGCAACAAAGTACTTCATTGTATTCTCGTGACGCTCATCACGAGTTCACCGTCTGAGCAAACTCTTTCCCTTTCTCTGTAAATCTCAAAATTCTTCACGCTAATGAATTCAATTATTGTTCTCACCGACTTGTCGTCGTGATCGTGCACGCGCTCGTCGATCAGCTGCTGATAACTCGACCACAAATCCACTCACAGTGTGATGAGGGATTAGTAAGGTCATCCCAATTGTACCGTTTCGGTGGGCTTTGGGACCGAGTCCGAGTGTCGCTTGATTTACAATCTTCAATAAAGATTAAACGGCACTTGCTCGCGCGAGTACTCGCTGGACGAAAAAGAGCAAGAAGAAGAGTTGAACTCTTCGAGAGTACTGGGCGCGATGTTTTCGTAATCTGATAGCTCGAGTTTCGAGCCGAACAGACATGCACGGACGCGTCAGCGTCGTCAGCTCGGGGTTGTAATTTTATTACGGGAAAAAAAGAAGTCTTGAGTAAACAAATGGTCGGTTTTATTTTAAGCCCGCTGAGTGATAGTCGATTTTTTTCCCTTCTCTCGCCTCACTCACGAGTGTGAGCTTGTGTGTGATGGGTAGCACATCGATAAACTTGTGTTGTTTTTTTTCGGGTCTGATTAGTTAAACAAATATTTAGATATCGCCCTTAGTTCGTGCTGGAGCAGCATGGGTGAGCAAGAAAAAACAACAACGATGTTTTTTTCGACCTCCTAAGCTCGGCTAAGCCGAACAGATAGTGAAAACTGAGACCCCCTCGCACTCATTACGAAAGAAAGGTTGATAATGGCGAGTCCATTTTTATCGGGGGCTCGCGCCCCAAAATTCGCCGTAATGACAGTACAATTGAAATTAATAAAGAAAAAAAAACCGACTCAAAAAGATATCTGTTTTATTACAGGGTAGAAATCGATGGGGCATCTTTATCGCCGTCGTCAACATCGGCTGCCGACCACCAAACGACCGAACGTAAAAGTGTGTTGGTGCGCACCACCGCCACCGATAAGCATTAATAATCGGAAGTATTTGACACGTCCGTCGGGGACGCCTCCGGCGTGCACACTCAAGTGGCGAGCTTCTCTCTTTATCGCGCTATGTCAAGTTATCGAACTCAATGTGTTGCGCGCGTTGCGCGCACAGTAAAAAAGTGCGCGCGAGCTGGGCTCGAACCAGCCTCCTTCGATTGCAAGAAGGGCGCGCAAGCAGCTTTGGCTGCGAGCGCAATTACATTTGTTGTTCGTTTTAAGACTTTTTCAACGTAAATTTTTTATCACAGTGCTAGTAAAAATCACACTCTCGAAAAAAAAAAACAGTTTGCTTTTCCTCATCCCCCTAAAACTGATAAGAAAAAAACAGTAAAGGTAACAAAAAAGCCTCATTCTTGTCAATTTTAATCTTTCGACCACCCCGCAGTTCCCGCTTCCTCCTGCCTCTACCTTACAAATTGTTCACATTCGGGTGTCATATCTTTTATTGACTACACAGCACACCAGGAAGGCCAACACCACCAACAGCAAATGGCACCAGACCGGGCAGGTCAGCCGAAAAAAAAAACTCGCCGTCGTCGACGACTCGAATGATAACGTCAATTTAATTTGTACGGCGGTAACGGTTTGTTTGCTTGCTAACTCTGTCTGTCACCTTTTTGGCGCGGTGAAGGGGTGGGCACGGTTGGAAAAAAGTGGGAAATCATTTTGATGAATTCTTGAGGTTTAAATCATTTAATCAAAAATTTGACAAAGTTTACTTTTGTAGAACTTTTCCCTTTTGGGGATAATTTGCAAAATTTCCTTATACACTTTCCGAAATTCTTAAAATAAAAATCCAAAATTTAAAAAATTTAAATTAGAAATTTCGAAATTGAAAAAAAATTGAGCATTAAAAACCAAAGATTTAAAAATATCATGACTTTAAACAAAATTTGAAACTCTCAATGATTAAAACATTCAAAACTCTCACAAAATATAAAAACTATGATTTGTTTTAAATTTTTATGAAAAAAAAGATTTTTTTTTAACTTTAAGTTCTGACATTTATAAATGTATTGTCTATCGATTAAGTTAATGTTATTTTGTATTAAAATTTTATTTTATGAAAAGTTTATTACATAAATTTTTTAATATTCAAATTTTGAATTGCTTGAAATTTAAAAAAAATAATTGAGAATAAAACAATAAATGCTGTTTTTTTAGTTTTATGTAATTTTTTTTATCTCTGAAAATTTAAAATGTTTGAGTGTATTTTTTTTAGTTTGAAAGTTTCAATATTTATGAAAGTTTTCTTTTTAAATTTATGAAAAAACTAGTTTTCATTAGATTGTTATCGCTCAATTTTTTTTCAATTTAAAAAAAACTATATTTTTCATATTGTTTTTGTTAAGAATATTAAATGCTTGAAATTAAAATTATTCGAGAGTAAAAAAATATAGCTGATTTTTTTTTATTTTTATGTGTTTTAATCTCTGAAAAGTTAAAATTTTTGAGTGTTTTTTTAGTTCAAATGTTTTAAATATTTATGAATGTAATTTTGTTCAATTTTCGAAAGAAAAACTTTTTTTCATTATATTATTTTTGTTAAAACAAATTAAACACTGATTTTTTTAATTTTTTCTAAATTAGTTGAAACATCCATTTTATAAAAGTTCATTTTGAATGTTAAATAAATTGATTTTTGAAATTTTCTATTGCTTGAAATTAATAAAAACAAGACCGAATGCATAAATTAGGTGCTGAATTTGTTATTCGATTTTATTTTGCTTGCAGTAAAAAAAATTATTTATGCTTATTTATTTGCAATAATCATGTTTATTTTTTTATTATTGCTAATTGCGATTTTTTAAAATGTTTGATTTTGTATATTGAAAATTTAATTTTTAATGCTTACATAAAAAAAATGTTTTTTTTTAAACAAGTTTGAACAAATAATTTCAAAGATAAAGTTTGGCTGTAGCAAATATTTTTCAAAGTTTCTGGTGGCCAATACTGTTGAGGTACTGACTTTTCAGGGTCAATGGTATCGAGATCGATGCCAGTTATCGACACTTGCTGAATTTATTGTTTAGTACAGTCTAGACTCTACTATCCGAGGTCATCAAAACAAAAATAACTTTTAATATGTTATCGAATCTTTGCGTAATCGAGTCACGAAAATAAATATTTTCTGTTTCGTTTGATCAAAAAAGATTTATAAATGTAAAATCCAAGATGACGGTGAAGAAATGTTGAGAAAATGCATTTGGTAATGGTAACATAAAATCAACCACTCAAATATGACTCAAATGAGATTGCACAACTCAAATTTCAAGTCCAAAAATATTTTTGTTTTGTCCGTGATTTGGTTATCCAAGTGAATTTTAAGAACAAACTAGATAAAAAAAACAAATAAATTGAAGAAAGAAAATATTGCCAAATCTAATTTTAAAACGGCTCAATGGTCTTTGAACCAAACCAAATTTCTTATCAACAAAAGATTCTATAATTCCTTATCAAACAACATTCCTGCAACATTAGACAACAATTGTTGCACCCATCCTCTGAATGCGCTTGTTGTTGTTTGGCGCGCACGTCTCCATCACTCATAAGTTTAACACCCATTCTGAGTGTGTGTTTTGCGGAGCTGCTGCCCATTGTGTATGTTTGTGTCTGAGGGGAGTCACACACCAAACCCCAACATGACCAGGAGGAAAACTCGAATTCACCCCGGCTCGCTCTGGCTGGCACCGGGGATATTTGCTCAATTCGAAAAACCCAATATTTATTTGTTTATTCAACATGCCATAAATTATGTTATTTAAAAAGGTATTTCCTTCTTCTTCACGCTCGCACGTCCAACTGGCGACCAAAGAAGACTGATTTTTTTTTGCTTCTCTCCAAGTCGAACGCGCGCGGAGATCCTCGTTAATGCGCGAAGATGGACGCAAAGAGCAAACAGCAGAAGAGAAGCACCTCGCGCGAAGAGAGAAAGAAAGAAAACCTCGCGCGGCCAAAGATGCTGTGCCGGATGGTGATTGAGGGGGGAAAAGGGGAAAGAGGAAACTAGTTAGTTTGTCTCGTCCTTGAACTCTCGAGGGTGTTTTGTGCCGACGAGCAGCTCTTGTTGCTTCACCAACCAAACAAGACAGGCAGAGAGAGAGAGAGAGGGACCCCAGAGTGAGAGGATTTGAAAATTTATCGAGGTGCCCGTGATTATTTAATTTTTTGAAATGTGGCGAGGAAACATGGAAAGCTTGGTGTTGAGAGTTGTTGGGTGCGTGTGTGTGGTAACACCGTGTGTGGATCCTCCGGAAATGGTTAAGTTATTAGAATTGCGGACACCTTCGAGGTTCCGATGAGTAATCGCTTTGGAGGAGGTCAAATGAGGGCAATTGGATGTTTTCATGGCAAACATATTTTAAATTAAATTTGACCATTTAAAGATAATCAACCATTACTTAATCAAAAAGTGAGAATTGTGTTGGCCTCGATAGTCCGAAAGTCGATTATCCGAAGGTTTCATAAAATTTGAAAGATGATCGAATCACGAAAAAATCGCTCTTTGATCTAATTAAATTTTTGACGTCATATTGGAATTAAGTGACCCACAATTAGACGAATTCAACTTTCGTGGACGATTATCTGTTGCATTACTTTATTGATAATTAATACATTCCCCCTTTGCCATATTGGTGGCCATCTTGTATTCATTACTCTCAAACTACTTTGAAGCATTTTGGTGTCATATTTAAGCTCAACCTCTTCATTAAAGCCCCGCCTCTTGACTGGCTTCGATCTAAAAAATCGCTAAAAATCAACCAATTTTTGATGTTTGGAAAGAAAAACTCATTAAATTTCAGAAAATTTTAGGATTTTGAAGTTTCACTTGTTTCATATAACTTAGCCAACGTTTTAAAAAATGTAATTTTTTCAAGAGTCAAATTTGGCATTGTTTTTCACTAAAATTTCCGATATGTTTAGTAAAAATAAGTATGCAGGGAATTTTGTAAGACTCTAAGCATTTTTCTACCAAATTACAATTCACAATTACAATGTCCAGATCGTAAAATCAAGTGGAAAATAGATTTTCCGAAAAAATATGAAGTTTTGATGTCTTCAGAAGAGTTGTTGAAAATGAGAAGGGGCAACACTTTGTTTTGTGGAAAATTAGGGGGGTTAACTATTAGGGTGATTTTGAAAATCTAACTTCTCATTTGGGATTTTTTCAGTCTTTTAAAAAGTTGTTGGGCATGCCAATACAAGCAACTTTGTCGCAGACACCAAAATTTATCTCGTTACCTACGCCTTCTACGACCAATTTTAGAGAAAGCATCTGAGCAAACCTACAAAAATCAAAATTTTCTAAAGTAGCTTATAATTTTCGTATGGTCCTCAGGATCATTTTCCCATCATTAACTAAAAAAATATTGTTTTAGAAAATTCAGGCCTAAAAGGGTTAAACCCAAAATATGACCAAAAATCGATTTTTTACATTTTGATTCAATTCTTAGGGCAGATTGAGACTCAGCGGGTAAAATTACACGGAAAAACATATAGTTGAACATTTTTTGAATTTCGTTAGGGTGGTCCCATAGACTTTTTCCTTGAATATTATACATTTTCAAATGAAGATTAGCGTGGTTTACTCAAATTTACTATATTTTATGTAAAATTTATATCCAGTATTTTTTATTCCTTCCAAAATATACATCTACGCATTTTTTTATAATTTTAATGATAATAATAATATTATTATTAGAAAAATCATGAAAAAAAAATAAAAACACAAAAAGCTATGATCGAAGGTGGTGAATAAGCATGAACTAAACAAGATAAATGGAAAATTAAATACTTGAAAATGAAACAAGAAAAAAACATACATTAAAAGAAATGAAGTTTTTCTACGAACACAAGTTTCTCAAATTAACCTCTTAAAACAGGAAAAATAAAAAAATAGAGAAAAATATTTCGGCTTGTCTCCATTCATTTATCGATTCCGTTGAATTTATATTTTAAGTGGAGTTTTGAATCGAATATGGAAACTGCCAAATTGTAAGAATTCAGCCTGAATGTTTGGATTTTTTTTCCATATGTTGAGCAATTCAACTGTTATTTTTTTTTTTTTATCAAATCTTTTCAACATTTTACAATCCAACTTCGGGTCCAACGTGGACAAAATCTACGCAGAATTGCAAAATAATTCTTTTATCCAGTTCTTGTCTGTAATTTTTTAATTTAAAGATTACTTTATTTTCTGAAATGTATAGCTTTGTCCCTGTCTTGATTTTTTTTATGTTTTTGATAAATTTTTTTAAGATTCCGGATTTTTTTTAGCATTTTTTACATAAATTACAAAAAAACCCTAAATTTATGTTTTTGATAAATTTTTTTAAGATTCCGGATTTTTTTTAGCATTTTTTACATAAATTACAAAAAATCCCTAAATTTGTTTAGATAATTGAATGGACCAAAAACATAATATTGAGTTTATATAATCTTATCAATATGCCGGTCTACACAAAAATTAGAATAAATCAAGGTAAAAAATAAAGCCCAAAAGCAAAGAAAGTAAGTTATACGAGATAAAAAAATTGCAAAAAATCTTATTTAACGACCTTAAATCATTCAGTGAAAAAATATCAATTACCGTAAAACGGGGTGACTTTGATAGCCGGGGTGTTTTTGATAGGTTCGCGATTTTTCCGCAAAATGCAGAGTACAGTTAAAATACTTAGTGAATGGTTTAGAATCATACTGACTGTGGTAGAGAAGTGTTCAAAGTACCTCAAGAAAAACTTTTCATGAAATTTTGAAAACTTTAAAAAGTTAACTGTAGTTAAGAAAATGTTGATGGAAGTCATTATTTTAAACTTCTCAAAGTGTCATGATTTTCTCAATGAACATGATTTTGAATTGGAAAACGGAATGCATTTATGGATTCCTTGGACAATTTTCCTCTAGGAGAAGGTTAAATAAGTTTGTAAACAATAAATAATATGTGTTTTTAAAACAAAATTAAAAAACAAATCTCCAATTTATAAGTAATTTCAGTTGAACAAATTTCATGTAAAATGTGAAAACTTGTGATTCGTGCTTCAAATTCAGTTTAAAATACAATATAAATCGATAATTTTATAAACAAAACTAGTTTTAACAAATTTCAGGCAAAATTCCGGCTTTTTAACAATTTTACCTAAAATTTATATGTATTTTGTTAAAAAGCTTATACACTTAGTAAGCTTAATATAAACATTGATTTTTTTCGCTTAAAAACTATATCAGCTACTTTAGTGATGGTACATTTAACGTACAAATAAAGTTTAAACATCTTAAATATGATTTTAACAAGAAAAACTATGACTATCAAAGTCACCCCGAAATTTAAACTAAGAATTTTTAACGTAACTATTTTTTTAAACACTATTGCAAAAACTTTTTTTTCCAAAATGGTGCATGGACTTTGATTGGCCTACCCCAGTACATGTTTTGAAAAAAATAATCTTGAGAAAAACCTTACCTGTTGGAAAATATTCCAAAAACAAATTGAAATCCTATCAAAGTCACCCCGGTTTACGGTAATCAAGTTTTTTTTACGAGAAAAAACGCATTTTGGCGTTTATCAACAAATCTTCGTCAATGCAATTTCCCATTAGAATTAGTTAGAGAGTTCTGAAGTCATTCAACTTGAAAAAAGCTGTGACAATATGATTTAAATTACCATACAAAATGACAGGTCTGGCAGATTTTTGAATTATGTGTTTCCTAGTTAGAAAGATCTTTCAAATTGCTAAGTTTCTTTTATTTAAATTCAAAATGTGAGCGTGAATGTAGGTCTTGGAGGCCTAAAATCTTTTATCGAGTGGAATAAAAGATTTTCTACAATGAGGAAGACTTAACAAGATATTCCCATAATAAACATTCGTTCTCTAAGCATGACTGTTCCTTAGAAAAAAAACGACTGAGTCAACGCACCCAAGCATGCCTCAAAAATCAGTATAATTACTCAATTCGATACTTAACGTTTAGCAAACGACCACTAATCTCTTTTCGACCACACTCCACCCGGTGTGCGTTACATTTAACGGCCTAAATTACGCAAAAAAGAGAGTCTATTTCAAGTTGTGTTTTACAACCCCCAGCGATAAACCTAATAACTCTACACACTTGAGCTTCTCTGCGCCGCGTCAAGAGGCTTAACCCCGGGTCTAGTTTAGTAGCGCAATTAACCATTGATTTATCCTCGCGCGCTCGCTCACACTAGCACTGAATCGCATTAGATCCACTAAATCAACGCTCCACTTTATGGTGGCGACCCCAAGGAGCTCCCTCCAGGGTCTATTTCCGGCCGCGCGCATGATTTACGGGGTCATGAATAGCGCTATGCGCGCAGGACTGTTAAAACTGTTGAACCGCGCACAGCTTCGAGGTCTTCACGGTCCTGCAATCAACGCCGCGCGCTCATAGAAGGTCAACGGCTGGGCAACAACTTTGTTCGAGAGTCCACACAACAAGGTGAGAACGACCAATTCCCAGAACCCATCAATTCTTCCCAGGACAAGTGTCTCGTCGAAGACGCGCGCGCGAAGCGGGGAACGGGAGAGGAAATTGGAAATTGATGTGAATCAAATCAAAGGGAAAATAAGGTTGCACTCGGCTGGGAATCGGTCGAACCACCACCACCAAGAACATCGAGAGGAAGAGCAGTTCGAAAATAATCGGAAATAATTGACATTTGTGTGGTGGCTTTTCGAGAGCAACCTCAAGAAAAAGGTAGAGAGCCTCTGTGGAAGCCCACAGCGTGTTGTTAACTTGGTCTCGTCTGGAAGAAGTCGAAGAACGTTGGAGGTATACAGAAAAAAAAAACCCGGGTACAACACAATGGAACGGCGATAAATTTAAGCCCAACGACGCGATGGCCTGCGCGAAGCGCAGGGAAGCTCGACAATATTTGGACACATTTTGTCAAGTCCGGACCGATTTTGGCCGGGAGGACCCCTTCGACAACAAGCCTCGGACGGTTCCTTATCGGAGATCCGGAGATTACAATTCTGCACACACACAAACCCGAGAATGGCACGATTTGGGGTAGGATTTACAACCGGCCTTCGGGGTGGTGTTTGCGTTCAAGTGCCCTCTCCGGGCTAAGCCAGACGGTCGCCATTCGATCAATTAGTGAAGGGACGGGAACAACCCGGGCGAAGGGCGAACACAAAAACGTAAAATAAACTTGGACGACGACGACGGCCAGTCGAAATGTAATGGAGTTGAAAATAAATATTTCCTCAAGTAACCTCTTGAACTTCTTTTTTCGTCGTCGACGTTCCTTTCTCCACTCTTGGGATGTCTGGAGGAGGTCGGGGTGTTCTTGGTGGCGACGCGCTGTGAGTGTCCAGGAAAACCGAACGCAAGACAGATTGAAGTGATTACCCAAAAACCGAAAAATTTCTCCGTTATTTCGTTTGGCATTACTTTTTTCTTCCAATTCGGTTGTACGTTTTGTACGTGTAACCATTAAAGGACTTGGGAAGAACTCGGGGTGAGCGGACGGACTCGGTATGGCTTCGCCGAAGTCGTTGTTGGTTTTTGGGTTCCCCCAAACGAGCTCGGAATGGGTTTTCGGTGCAATCCGGAACCGTCATATCCGTTGGGAAGAGTTTCAGGAAATGAATTTTCTATATTTATAAGAGAGACATTGACATTGGACTGTTGCTAAGCATTCTGGGTCATCCACACGGAGAAAAAAGCGTTCCCAAAATCGGGAACAAGCGTTCATGAAAATGGGAACAACGAAAAAGTGTTCAAATCCCATGGTACTATTTCCAAAAAACGTACCATGGGATTTGAACACTTTGTTCGTGGTTCCCATTTCCATGAACGCTTGTTCACGATTTTGGGAACTCTTTTTTCACCGTGCAGGTTGTTTACCATTCTGATATAGGTCATTGGGAGCAGCACGAGGGCTAACACTAACTCATACCCGAGACTGACATTAGTTTTAGCAGGATAATCCAAGTCTGAGACAAATTGTACTTTCTCATAACTTCGCAGCCGGCCAGCGTGTATTGGCCTGGTTGCACAGACTCCCATCCAAATCTGAGGAGTTCAGATATTGATATTTTAAGTTATTTTCAAGATTCAATTTCTAGCAGGACTGAGGAGTCGTGATCGAGCCTTTTTGAGGATCCAGGTTTGAAATTGAAGCCCGATAGCAACTTTCTATGGAAATCGAAGTCAACCGAGTCGAGTTTTTATTCAGAGACTAGAGTCGAAGTCAGAGATGGATTTAACAACACAGCAAAAAAAATCTGATGGTAAAATCGCATGCAAAAGCATGCACATCACCTTTGTGAGCAAAAGCATGTAATATTGTATAGGAAAACGTGTACAGACTAACATTCCAAAAGGGCTAAACATTCAATATTACGCCCTTTTAAAATGTTAGTCTTGATTTAAAAAAAATGAAAATATTGTTTTCGAAAAAATCGGAAAATTTCACGAATAATTTATATTATATCACTGAAAATCGGACTATTAGTTGCTGAGATATCGGCAGGGTTACCAGGTCAAAATTTGAAAAATCTTGCAAAGTTTCGATTAAAAATCTGGAAAAATCTGGCAGACGAAAATCTTACAATTATGAATGATGAAGATGAGGGAGGATATGAACTAATTCGAAAGTATGTAGAATTCAAATGTTTTAACTGATTTTACGGCCTAAAAAATGTTGAATTTACATTTACTTTAAGAAAAACTCATTCTTAATTTTATTATTTTCTTAATTTCGCTCATTTCAATCAAAAAGTTGTTCAAAATTAGCATTAAGTGAAAAATCTGGCAAGATCTGTCAATATCAGTTACAGAAAAGGGTGAATCTTTATTCTGGCTAACACTTGAAAAACCTGGCATTCCCAGATTTATCTGGCAACCTGGCAACCCTGGGTATCGGCATTAGAAAATAATGGGTTGTTTGGGTGAGACTTAAGGAGCTATTACACTACCGCAAACAAACAAACAAACTCGCACTTTTTCGTGTTTGACAGTTTGCCAAACTAGCAAATTTGTTTGCGGCAAACTCCCAAACAAGGCATATATATGCAGGATGACGTTTGTACAAACAAATCCAGCCAAACAAACAAAGCAGGCAATTTGGCAAACTGTCAGTGCGAGTTTGTTTGATTGTTAGCCGTAGTGTAATAGCTCCTTTAGAAAACATCAATTTTCCTGTTTTTAAACCTTTGCATGGCAATATCTCAGCAACTAAGGGTCGTATCAACAAAGTTCAAAACCCATAAAAATAGCGAATTTTCTAAGCTTTTCAAAAATATTTTTTTCAAAGGTGGGCAAACATGGGCACTAATCTAATCTCATCTAACAAAAAAGTATAACTTGAAAACGGTTCACTTTATCAAAATTTTAATCCGATTTTACATCGAAAAATGAAGTTGAAACATTTTTGCGACCAATATTTCGATTTTTTGAAAAAAAATCAGTATTGATTCAAAAACTCATACCTCGGTCAAAGATTTTTTGCCCGTTCTAAAAATTTCTGAAAAGTTGGTTTTTGATGCCTCCGAAAACATATCAGAAAATAAAAAATAAAATGAAAATAGTGTTTTTTGCAAATCAAGTTTTAGTGACAAAAAGTGAAATAAAAAATTAAAAAAAAGTTTTACTGTGCTTTATTTTTTTTTCAGTGTAGTCCTTATCTGTACCAACATTTTTGCCCAAGATACCAAATCGATCAAAAAACTCCTTCAAAAGATACAGATTTTTGAATTTTCATGTATCATTTTTGTATGGGCAGCTGTCAAATTTGTATGGAAAATTATATGGACAAACTAATGATGCAAAATGGCTTCTTTGAGCAAGGCATCAAAAAAGTTTCAGCCGTATTAAAAAGTGCAAAATAAATCGAATGACCGAAATCGCAGACAATAGCTTATATAGGTGATGTGCATGCTTTTGCATGCGATTTTACATAGATTTTTTTTACTGTAAAATCGCAAGAAGCCAAAGTTGGAGTCAGAGTTTAATTGGAGTCAGAGTTAAGTCGGAGTCTTGTCAGTTTCCAGGACCTTCACAGGTAATCACCGCATTAATTTTGAAGTAATCTATACAGTAAAAAATCATGGTAATATTACATCTGGGAAGGGGTACATCTTTTAATGTGTAATTTTACCTCTGAAAATGTGTAATTTTACCACTTTTCTTGTGTAATGTCACTTTTTTAGTCTAAATTTAGGTAAAATTACATAGGTAATATTCAACCTTCCAAATTTACACCATTTTTTGCTGTATTGAGTGAAGGAATATGCGCTTTCTATGAACTTTCCGATACAAGATCCGATAGTCCAACAGACAAAATTATCACTTTGAATGCATCAACAACTTGATAATTCCTTAAGCCAATGACACCGACCACTGACTACTTCAAGACCGATTTCACCAAGGGTTCATGACACTGTCCGTCAAAACCCAGTCTTTTGTAGCATACTTAAAAAAAATCGCAAGTCGTCGTAATTCCTCCGTCACGTCCGGTTGTCAGAGTCCAAATTTTGCCATATAACTCGCTCTCCCCAGGGGGAGTCTATTACTCCCAAAATTAGCCAGTCAATCCTCGCGATAAGCTGTCAATCAAACGCATTAATCTCCAGTGACTTACGGGTTTGTACGGTGATGAGGTCGCTTCGACTTTCTCGCGCGCAGATCCTGGTCACATCCTTGACCGCGCGGCTCGTTGAGCCGGGTAAATTTCCGAAACATCTGATGATGATCGTGCGCACTTGCCGTATTGCCTTTCACATCGTTAATAACCACATGAATCACACACAGACACACTTGTTACACACACACACACCATCACGCAGAGATCCATTGTGTCAGCTCGGCAACTCACTACAATTATCCTCCACCTTCACGCAGCTTAACAAGGCTCATTCCATCGATATTTTTTTTGGCTGCCTTCCTCACTTGCCCTCCTCAGCTGGTGTGCCTTGTCGAGTTTCACGGTTCTTTTCTTCAAATCGAGCTCACCGCACAGTAGGGTGGCTCCTTTTTCGGGGACCCCTCACGCACACGCACGAAACAATCTCCCGCAAGAATCCGTCGACGAAGGGGGGGCTCAATTATCCGCGCAGCTCCCCGAGCGGACCTCGCGGACTCCAAAAGTGTGTACTCACTTCATAACTCTTCTTTTAATTTATCTGGCCTGCGTCTTCTTCGACTGCTTCTTCCCCGTGCACTCTTGCTCTTCGCTCTTCGATATTATTATTGCTTTTGTATCACACTTGATTGATTTTCTCTTACTTCTTTGACTTGCCCTGCCCTGCCCTGCGCTCCCTCGCCCTCTGAAAGAAACTTGTTTTCAAACAATTCTTCTTCTGGTCATTTCTTTTCCCTGCTGTGCTGCTGCTGCTGGGCTCGGACTCTTCTCGAGCGTACCCCCGAACGTGTGTGTACGTGTGTGTTTGTTGCCTCTTTTTCCGAGAAGGAGATTGATCGTTTCACACACTCACATTAATTTCTTCGTCGTCATCTTCTTCTCGCTGCTTCTCCCTTATCTTGCGCGCATTTGAGAGAAACCCGGAGTGAAAAAAAGAATGTTTAAAAAGAAAACAGAAACTTAACCATTAAAGAGGAGACACGAACGAACAAAAAAAAACCGAACTCGGAGACCTTTCCCGCCGTCCCGAAGGTTCTTCTCTCTCCGGGCTCATCATGCTCATAAACAACGGACAAACGATTAATAAGTGATGCTGTGTTTTTCGATTTTGAATGCCATTAACTTCGTAAATGCCTCTCGCGTTGTCGACGACGACCCGTTGATGACGACCTGCTCAGGAGATGTGTCAAATTAAGCATTCTCCTCCGGATCTCCCTTTTGGTTGAGACGTTCGTTCGTCCGCATTAAACGGCGTTGTCGCGGGGCGCGTCCAGTGCAAACAATGACCGCGATAATAATGGGGCTCGAAACTAGCCTCGAAAATGATCAATTAAGTAGGGCCCACTTGACACTTTCGCCACTACTACTACCTATCACTAGTGCTGTTGGCTTGACTACTGCCGGTGCTGCGGCCACTGTCGTTGTTGGTTGCACTGCTGGAACTCCGGCCGGAGAGGTCCCCGCCGACGATCGTGAGATCCCCGTTGTGTTGTTGCTGTTGCTGCTGCTGTTGGTGTTGCCGGTGGAGGTGGGCTGCGGCGGCGGCGGCCATGACCGCGGCCTGGTGGTGCTGGAGGAGGAAGTTGGGCGGGCTTGTCCGCAGACAGCCCGGTTCTTCCTTGATGAGGTGGCTCGTTGGAGGCAGTGCGGCTGCTGCTGAGGAGGAAGACGTGGGTGGTGACGACCCGGACAGGCTGAGCTGCTGAAGATGCGGGGGAATTTGTAACGCTGAGACACTGCTACTGCTGCCGTTCGGCGGTGGACCCGTGGCCGGTGGATGGGGCTGTTGGTGGTGTGGAGGAAGACTGTTGCTGCCGGAGCTGCTGTGATGATTCTTGTTGGAACCAGTGCCACTGTTGCCACTGCCGCCGCCGTTTAGAAGTCCCGGCGGGCTGTTGACCCCCGAGTTGAGGTTATTGCTGGTACTATTGCTGCCGTGTTGATTTGCGCTGCTTCGAATCGTGTGGTGATTGCTGTACGGACTAAAGTTGTTGCTGTAGCTGTTGTTCAGCTGGGAACTGAGACCACTGTCGCTGCTGATGTTGTTCAGTTTGTCACTGACACTGTTCTGGAGGGCTTGTTGCTGCTGCTGCTGTTGCGCCGCGATCATCGACGCTAGCCCGAGGTGATCGTGGTGGTGGTAGTAGCTGGTCGGGGTCGCCGGACTAGCCAGCAGGTTCAGCGGTGACGCTATGCTCGTCGACGGAGACTGCAAACTCGACAGCACGCTCATACTCCGTGGACTCGACATCGACTGGTTCAGCGATTCCCGATCATCTTCCGGACTCTTGGAATCGTCCATACTGCCACAGCTACCGATCGCATCGTCCGATCCCTGATCGCGACCCTCCTCGCTGTCCGTCATCTCCTTGTACCGGATGCACTTCTTCTTACGTCGGCACGGTTTACACCACTGGTTCTGCTGGTCCAACCCATACCTCGCTCGGCACTTCTTCATACTGTTTCCACCCGGATCCGCCGGACTTCGGTCCTTTTTCCTCTTCTTCTTTTTCGCCCCATATCCGTAGTTATCCCTGGCCGTCCAGCCCGGGTACAGCTCCATGTGCATCTGCCGCTCCTGTCTGGCCTTGTCGTAGTACACGCTCTGTTCCTCCCGCGTCAACGAGTGCCACTTCCGGCCCAGTATCTGGTTTATTGCGGCCGATTCTTTGAGAGTGCACTCCGCCACCACTTTCGCGCGCATCTCCTTCATGTACAGCATGAACGCGTTCAACGGTTTCTTGACGTGGTTTTTCTTCTTCTCCGCCGCAAGCTCCTTATCCGAGAGCGATTGCCGCTGGTGGTGCCCGTGATGGTTGTTGTGATTGTGATTGCTACTGTTGTTGTTGTTGCTGCTGTTGCTGTTGTGATTGTTCTGTTCGTGATGTGATTGGCTGTGATGGCTATTGCTGGAGGATCGGTGGTACCGCGAGGACTCCTCACCACCTTCCTGTTTGATCGTGGGCTGATTCGACGACGATCGACCGCCCTGACCGAGGATGTCCTGCTTGGGACCGGGCGTAATTATGGCGGGGTGGGAGTTCAACATCGGATGCGTGTGCACCGACGGAAGCAAACTTGGCGAGTATCGGTAGAAATCGCTCGGCAGGGACGTGTAGATCTGCAGTGACGCAGGGTACGGATTCCGGAAGCCGGTCGCCGGACCGTACATCGACGGAGTGTGCCACGACGATGCCACCAGGGGCATGTCCGGACTCAGCATAGGATAAGGATACTGGCTGGTGGGGAAGCTGTACAGCGGTGGCCTAGTTAGTCCCATCGTTTTGGGATCGAGCTGGTACGGCAGGATTCCGCAGTGGGCAGGTGGTGGCGATGACAGGTGGTCTCCATTGTGACAGAAAAACGGCGGCAGGCCCATCTTGTTCGCCATCGACACCGGAAGGCCTGCCGCGGCCCCGTTTGGGTACGCGTACGGTGGCACCAGGTAACCCATGTTGAACCCCGGATGCCCGTGTGGCAACTTGCCGTACGCCGGGTTCTGCTCGTGCCGGCTCGTTCCATTCTTCACCGTCTTCTCCTCACTCTCGGTCAAATCAATCAAGCTGGACTTCTCCTCCAGCAGGTTCTCCGACAACTTCTCGTCGTCCCGATCCCCCTCATCCTTAAACACCTTGACCTCGTCTGTGCTGCCGAGCTCATCACCGGTGGAGCTGTTGTGAGGCATCTTCCCGGCACTTGCATCAAGCTCTTCTCAAAAAGGCACTTGTTTTGATTGGTTTGAATTCACACACTCGCTCTAAACTGACCAAATATTTCCACAACACCTTAAACCTATGATTCACATTGCACTTTTGCTCCTGTTGAGGTTTTGCTTGCTTGCGTTCACACTCCCACACACCCCACTTTCTGCTCCAGCCTCACTTTCTTCCGCTGCTTGAAACTGTTACTGTCCGGTTGCTGCTGCAGGTTCCCGTTCCGGCACATTCCGTGGCACGCACAAATCCCACAAACTCGACGTTTTTTTTCCAAAATCCCGTCGCGAGCGCGCGATCTCGATCTCAGTTCATTGCGTCTGCTGGTGCCTGCGCCAGCGCGGTTGTGTGGCTCTCTCTCAAGTTCTTGAACTTCTTGGAAGCTGGTGCTTGTTACTGCTGCGCGAAGACCTGCGCGCCTCTGTGTATTGGTTTCAAGTAGCGGCGGCGGCGAAGTAGCCCACAAATACACCCGCACCTCCTCGCTGTGTACGGACGAGGTGGCCCGAAGAAACCAGAATAAGGCGCGAGAGAGACGGAGAGAACGAGACTCCGTGAGTGGTGGTTGTTGTACAGCCAGTACCCACCAGAAGTGGAGGCGCAAAGCTCCGAAGAAACAGGAATCTTGTTAAAATGAAATTACTTCGCCCTCTTCTCCAGGGTTCTGCTTTCGGGTTGGTTTTCGTGGACGTCGGAGACGTCGACGACGAGTTGTTGCTTGTTTTATGAACAGTCAAAATTCTGGAATGGAATTCGGGGCTGCGGCGCGCTGGGTTGGTGGGCCAGGCTCTGTAACAGAAGAGATAAGGCAAGGATTCGACTATTAGTAAACATTCGGTAGCGAGTGCTGCGTAATTGACCTCTACCTCCCCTCCACTTAAGTCACTTAGCGGCGGTGGTAGTGGTAGCAGCAGTGTGACGTCATTTTAATCAGCCACTAAACCCTGTCAGGCTCCCCTCCCTCTTCGCACCAAGAGCAAAACAAACCCACCTTCGGCGCAGAACTGCTCAGATTAAGCAGGTTGATTGCTGGTTGCGCGACCTGTCCTGCGTTCTCGGTAATCCGGATTGTACGTGCGAGCGTGCGTGCGTGTGTCACACACTCGGAATTTCGCGACACTTGAAACGAGATCGCGCTTTGTCTCTCGTTCTAACTCACACGCGTGCGGATTCTTTCCCACTCGCGCGGTGTCACCCGATGACAGTTCTTGCCGCAAACATTGGCTGGAAACCTCTCGCGGTCCCGTTCCCGAGATCGAGGTTGCACCGTGTGTTCTGGTTCTGTTCGGAATCCGGTAACTTGCTCCCAATTGAACCCGCAAAAATTCCCCCTTCGCACTCACACTCTCACCCACCCCTCCGATAATTTCGCGGTGGAAGTAGCGGCGACGACGGTGGCGGCCGAACCTCTCTAGCAATTAGCAGAGAGGCAAAATAATAAATTCCGATACGGCGACGACGCGCGATCCGAAACCGAAGAACGTCGCGTGTCCGTGTGTGATGCGATTGCGAACGAACTGTTTGCCTCTTGCGACGGTGACTGACTGGCGGCTCCAAGTGACGTCTCGGCTCTCTGTGTGGCGTTACGCCCACCCCACGCAATCTCTCACGCACACCAGCGCGCAGCTTACGCCCACCCGAACTGTCAAAACAAGTGCGGCCGGCAGAGAGCTTTCGCGAGGTTCCCTCTCACCAACACACCGTAAAAAGCGCTTGCGCAAGCTCCCCCAGTTCAAAGTGATCGTTGCAAAAAGAAGCTTTCCACACTTGTTCCTACCTGATTCTTCGGACACGATCACTAGATCCTTTCGGCTTCGGCTCGTTAGTGCGGGAAACCCGAAACTAGGCGGCGGCGCAACTCGTCCTTGTCGGGGTGCGCAATGTTTTCTTTACGGTTAACAAACTGAGAATGAGCTGGTGTCAGTTTTCCTTAGCGGGCCGAAGCCGAAGCCGAAACCGAGAGGACAAGGATTTCGAGGTTGGGTTGTGAGCGTATTGCGCAGAGTATGAACAGGACAATACGAAAAGGAGGACTATTTTTGTGTTGCTGGAAGGGAAATGGGACGTGTGTATGTTTTTGTTGGCTGTTTCCTTCTTGCATTTTTTGAAAAAATATAAAAAAGCTCATTGTTTGAACCCAGGATATTGTTGGCACGTTGACTGGTTTATGACTGTTTTGGTAAGGATTGGAAATGGTTGGGAATGTTTCCTTGCAAGGGTACAGTATTGAAGTCTTTATCAAGATTAACATGAGTTGTCATCATTTTTATTTTGAATACATTCAGAAGTTGACAAAATCAAAGAAATTCAAGAAATTCAGGAAATTCAAAAAATTCAAAAAATTCAAGAAATTCAAAAATTTAAAAATTTTTAGAAATTCCAGAAA